>NC_036866.1:27419683-27462410 GCF_002910315.2 Salvelinus sp. IW2-2015
GGAACTATGCTGAATAACCCGCCAGTGCACGGAGTCGGGAAGGCGTTCTGTGTCGCAAACGAGACACTCAAAGACTTTCCTCACTGCCTCCAGGAGAAAGGGAGAGAGAAGCCATGGCACACGAGGAGTATAGCCCCAGCCAGCCCCAGCATAGGCATAATTTTAGTGATAAGCAGCTAGAAAAGAGTAGGCGATAGCACCGCTGCCCACAAAGATTCTGAAGCAAAGTGGAGCCGGCAGAGCACGACAGGATAAGCAGGAAAGAGAGCAGAGAAGGAGGGAGCGAGCAGCAGAAGGAGGAGAGAAGGAAAGAGCAGAGAAAAAGACAAGCAAGACATAAAATTTAGGCGAAGATAGAAACAGATAAGAACCGAATAAAAAGGAGAGCGAGGCAAGTGGAGTAAGAAGAAGCAGGAGATGGAGGACGAAGAATGGAAGGAGAGAAGCAGAGAAGCACTACCATCTTGCGTTCTGACTCCATGACTTGTCTGAGAGTCAGGGAGGAGTAGGAGGTGAACCAACAACACACATAACAACAAGAACAGCAAAATAGAAAGAAATCGTCAGAAAACGAGACTAGAAGGGCAAGGAGATAGAACGACAAGCAGTAGAAAACTACAAGACATGGTTATTACTACTGTCTACTGTTTAAAACACATATCAAGCGTCCCTATTTATACTGAGCGTAAAGGGTGTTGTGTGGTGTGTCTGTGCTGGCATTTCTAATCCAATTCGCGTACGTCTCTGAATCTTGATCCAATCCGAAATCAGGTAGAAGTTCTGGCATCACGTACTTGAAAATCCCTGAACATGGGTGAATAGAGCCATGTAGTAAACGCAGATCTATGTGTCATTAGCATGATAAAAGACTAATCGATCTACTCTGCGTCTTTCACAGGAAGAGAGGGATGGAGACAATATGGGAGCAAGAGAGAAGGATTGGCCAAGGCGATGCTGATCAAAATACTGTAATCGCTGTCCGGGAGGTGGTGAACCTACTACACTATACATCAGACATCAGAAAGAGAACACTGCATGCACTAGAGACCCACAATACACACGACACCAATCACCACCACGCACACGCACGCACGTCACGCACGCACGAGCAACCGCACTACGCACACACACCCCACACACACACACACACACAACCACACACACAAACACACACACACACACACATACACACACACACACACACACACACATATCAGTCCTTCTCTGCTGCTATCCTCTGCTCTCTTCCTTCTCTGCTGCTATCCTCTGCTCTCCTCCTTCTCTGCTGCTATCCTTCGCTGCTCTCTTCCTTCTCTGCTGCTATCCTTCTCTGCTGATATCCTTTGCTGCTTTCTTCATTCTCTCCTTCTCCGCTCTTCTCCTTCTCTGCCTCTCCTTCTTTGCATTCTGTCTCTGTTTCTCTGCCCCTCTGTCTCCTACTTTCCTTCCCTCCCTCTTTTTCTCTCATTCTTGCCTTCTCTGGCTCTCTAATTATCTGCCTCTCTGCTTTCAGTCTGTTTTTTMCCCCTGCGTCAATGTGCAATGTGATTATTTGATTGTGCAGATGTAGCCAAGAACATTGCTGGGTTGAAATCAAAGTTGAAATGTGAAATCATTTCATGAGTCAGATGTGTTTTTCACCTCACCTTTATGCTCTCTGCTACTGGAGTGGAGCTGTGCCTTACAGTCAAATATTGATTCAACCAGACAAACATACATACATCACTATTTCTTTGACTTTATTCTTGTTTCATGTTGTTATCCTGTCTAGCCAGGTGTCTATACACTACCGTTCAAARGTTTGGGGTCACTTAGAAATGTCCTTGTTTTTGAAAGAAAAGCAAATTTTTTGTCCATTAACATAGTATCAAATTGATCAGAAATACAGTGTAGACATTGTTAATGCTGTAAATGACAATTGTAGCTGGAAACGGCAGATTTTTTTATGGAATACATTAGAGTGTCTAGTTTGAGAAACGGACTCCTCACAAGTCCTCAACTGGCAGGTTCATTAAATAGTACCCGCAAAACACCAGTCACAACGTCAACAGTGAAGAGGCGACTCCGGGATCCTGGCCTTCTAGACAGAGTCGTAAAGAAAATCCATATCTCAGACTGGCCARTAACAATAAAAGATTAAGATGGGAAAAAGAACACAGACACTGGACAGAGGAACTTTGCCTAGAAGGCCAGCATCCCGGAGTCGCCTCTTCACTGTTGACGTTGAGACTGGTGTTTTGCGGGTACTATTTAATGAACCTGCCAGTTGAGGACTTGTGAAGCGTCTGTTTCTCAAACTAGACACTCRAATGTACTTGTCCTCTTGCTCAGTTGTGCACCAGGGCCTCCCACTCCTCTTTTTTTGTTCTCTGAAGGGAGTAGTACACACCGTTCTTCAGTTTCTTAGCAATTTCTCGCATGGAATAGCTTTCATTTCTCAGAACAATAATAGACTGACGAGTTTCAGAAGAAAGTTATTTGTTTCTGGCCATTTTGAGCCCTTTAATCGAGCCCACAAATGCTGATGCTCCAGATACTCAACTAGTCTAAAGAATGCCAGTTTTATTGCTTCTTAAATTAGCACAACAATTTTCAGCTGTGCTATCATAATTGCAAAAGGGTTTTCTAAAGATCAATTAGCCTTTTAAAATGATAAACTTGGATTAGCTAACACAGCGTGCCATTGGAACACAGGAGTAATGGTTGCTGATTATGGGCCTCTGTACGCCTATGTAGATATTCCATCAACAATCTGCCATTTCCAGCTACAACAGTCATTTACAACATTAACAATGTCTACACTGTATTTCAGATCAATTTGATGATATTTTAATGGACAAGAAATGTGCTATTCTTTCAAAAACAAGRACATTTCCAWGTGACCCCAAACYTTTGAATGGTGGTGTACATTTGACCCTCATCCAACATTTGCAAGACATCATGTACAATATATGATGATATAATTATATTGAATCAGATATTCAATTATCGACATCCTGCCATATCATCTTTATATCTATCATCAAATGTAATTTGGCAAAATCTACAATAAGGTGGACATATTAACATACAAAGACCACATCTGAGACTAAATGTGTTCCTTTGTTATGACATCATAGTGGTGAGAACAAGAGGAGGACCAAGTACGTTCAAAGGAGTCTGAACCCAGAGTGGAACCAGACCGTCATCTACAAGAACATACACCTGGAACAGGTAGGAACACACACACACACACACACGCGCACACGCGCGCACACGCACGCACACACAAAGCACCTACTAACGCATCCGTCACACACAAATCCACACACATCCACATTGAACATTATTTTGAATTAATTAATTTAGTTAGTCTTATTTCAAGTTGAATTGGTAGTTCTGAATCCTTGTGGATGTTCTGACTGTCTCTCTGCAGCCTCAGTACCCATTACCAATCCCTTGAAGCCCATAACACCACTCTCCTGGCTAGGTTTAACAACCCTCTCCACCCCTCATTCTGAGCCCTTACAGAATACTAATCACCAGCAAGAGAAAGAGAGAGACAGAGACTTCTTCATTCAACCTAACAGTAGCCCTTGGCTGCAATTTGAACCACTTAGGATGAGTGAAGTCTATCCTTACAGCGCTCTCTCTCAGTGGACAGTAGCATCTCAAGTCTAGTGGTTCTTCTGAGACTCTTCTCTCTATTCTGCCCAGTGAGGTTGTAACGCTGCAATATCACCCACTCACTCACTCACCCCTTTCTGCAAGCACACACACACCACACACACCACACACCACACACACACACACACAACACACCACACACACACAACAACACACACAACACACACACACACACAACACACACCACACAACACACACACACACCACACACACACACACACACACACACCCACACACACCACACCACAATCACAGAGTCCTCTGACAGCGCGTGGAATGAGATTGATCTGTGTGGGTGTTGTACTTGGCATAACTTGTTTAAATGCATTTGTTAATTTAATTATACTGTATAATCCTCTCTGTCTCTATTCTCTCTCTCTATCATTCTCTCCATTCCCTATTTTCTCCCATCCATCTCACTCTCTCCCTCTCTCCTCTCCTCCTCCTATCCCACTCTCTCTCAGCTGAAGAAGAAGACGCTGGAGGTGAAGTGTGGGATTATGACAAATTTCCTCCATGACTTCCTGGGAGAAGTGAGTGTCTCCAGAATCAGACAACACTCTGGTTGGACGTCACATACATTACATTGAGTCGTCCCTTTACCCTAATGTCTCCTGATGTTTTTTAAGTGTTCTCCAGCCAAAAGAGGCTTATCATTTCAGCCTACCTTCCCAATAAGACTTTATTCACTGGTAATTTGACGTTTTATCAGTCTGTAGAATGATCCATTGACTCTGCTAAATGGACAAGGAGCTATTATTTATAAAGCAGTATGATGGTATGTTTCAACATCAAGACACCCATGTCTGAAAACGATTTACTCTGATTCCACGTATCTACAGTATAAGTATTTGCTTACACATGCCTACTCTCTACCTTCTCTCTCTCTCTTCTCTCTCTCTCTCTCTCTCTCTCTCTCTCTCTTTCTCTCTTTCTGTCTGTCTCTGTCTTTCTCAATCTTTATCTTTATCTCTCTCTTCTCTCTCTCTCCTCTTTTCTCTCTCTTCTTCTCTCTCTCGTCCTCCTCTCTCCCTCTCTCTCTCTTCTCTCTCTCTCTCCTCTCTCCGTCTCTCCTCTCTCTCTCTCTCTTCTCTCTCTCTCTCTCTCTCTCTCTCTTCGTCTTTCTCCCCATCTCCTGGTCGTCTGCCTCCGTTCTCTCCTCTCATTCGCTATCTATCCATTCTTCTCTCTCTCTTCCTTCCTGTCTCTGTTGTCTCATCTTCTCTCTGCTCTCTCCCTATCCAGCGTTTGATAGACCTGTCTAACACGTCCCAGCTGGACAACACTCCTCGCTGGCTGCCTCTGAAGGAGCAGAGTGAGAGCATTGAGCATAGCAGAGCACACCACACCGCCCAGGGGCCTGGGGGGCCAGGAGCAGGGGCAGGGCCGGGACAGGAGCCCATAGCGGGGCAAGGACCAGGCAAGGACATGGGGCCAGGATTAGGACAAGGACAAGGCCTAATGCATGGACAGGGACAGAGACAGGGGCAGGGGCAGGTACTGTACAGTATTAGTTGTCTACCATCTATCCTTTTCATAATGGATTGTATGTTTTATACACTCTTCGAAAAAATGGTTCCAAAAGGTTTATTTGCAGAGGGATAGTGTTCGACCAAGAACCATTTTGATTAGAAGAACCCTTTTTGGAAGACAAGGATTCTTTGTAAGGCAAAGGGTTCTTCTTAGAACGTCTTATTAGAACTGTTTTGGGAAGAAAGAGTTCTTTGATGATTTTTTGGAAGACAAGAAGGCCGTCAGGTCCATGTATTTGGACAGTGACACAATTTGTATCATTTTGGCTCTGTACGCCACCACAATGGATTTGAAAGGAAACAATCAAGATGTGCTTTAAGTGTAGACTTTAATCTTTAATTTAAGGGTTTTGTCAAAATTGTATGAACCGTGTAAGAATTACAACCCTATTTTAGGGGCTCAAAAGTAATTGGACAAGCTAACATAATCATAAATTAAATTGTGAGTTGAAATCCTTTGCAGTCAATGATTGCCTGAAGTCTGGAAGCCATAGACCTCACCAGATGCTGTGTTTCCTCCCTGGTGATGCTCTGCCATGCCTTTACTGCAGCTGTCTCCAGTTCCTGCTTGTTCATTGGGCGTTTTGCCTTCAGTTTTGACTTCAGCAAGTGAAATGCATGCTCAATTGGATTCAGGTCAGGTGATTGACTTGGCAAATGCAGAACATTCCACTTCTTTGCCTTAAAAAAGTATTGGGTTGCTTTCGCAGTATGCTTCGGCTCATTGTCCATCTGCACTGTGAAGCGCCGTCCAATGAGTTTTGAAGCATTTGGCTCAATATGAGCAGATAATATAGCCTTAAACACTTCATAATTCATCCTGCTGTTTTTGTCAGCAGTCACATCATCAATAAATACAGGGAACCAGTTCCATTGGCAGCCATACATGCCCACGCCATAACACTACCTCCACCATGCTTCACAGTTGAGGTGGTATGCTTCGGATCATGAGCAGTTCCTTCCCTTCTCCATACTCTTCTCTTCCCATCATTCTGGTACAAGTTGATCTTTGTCTCATCTGTCCATAGGATGTTGTTCCAGAACTGTACAGGCTTTTTAGATATTTTCTGGCAAACTCTAATCTGGTCTTCCTGTTTTTGAGGCTTACCAATGGTTTACATCTTGTGATAAACCCTCTGTATTTACTCTGGTGAAGTCTTCTCTTGACTGTTGAATTTGACACAGATACGCCTACCTCCTGGAGGGTGTTATTGATCTGGCCAACTGTTGTGAAGGGCTTTTTCTTCACCAGTGAGATAATTATTCTGTCATCCACCACAGTTAAGCCACTGTTCCCCGGTAGGCCATCATTGTAAATAAGAATTTGTTCTTAATTGACTTGCCTAGTTAAATAAAGGTGAAATAAAATAAAAGTTGTTTTCCGTGGTCTTCCGGGCCTTTTGGTGTTCCTGAACTCACCAGTGGGTTCTTTCTTTTTAAGAATGTACCAAATAGTTGATTTGGCTACACATAATATTTTTGCTATCTCTCTGATGGGTTTGTTTTGATTTTTCAGCCTAATGATGGCTCGTTTCACTGGCAGTGACAGCTCTTTGGACTTCATATTGAGGGTTAACAGCAACAGATTCCAAATGAAAATGCCGCATTTGAAATCAACTCTAGACCTTTTATCTACTTACTTGTAAATTAACTAATGAGGGAATAACACACATCTGGCCATGGAACAGCTGAGCAGCTAATTGTCCAATTACTTTTAGTCCCTTAAAAAGGGGGGGACCACATATACAAAGTGCTGTAATTCCTACACCGTTCACACGACTTGGATGTAAATACCCTCAAATTAAAACTCTGCACTTTCAGCTTTTATTCATTATTTCATTTCAACTCCAATATGCTGTGGTAGACAGCTAAAATAATAATAACTTGGTCAATGTACAAATATTTATGGAACTGACTGTAGAACCATATACAGTATAATATTTCCCAGCATGCTCTATTGCAGGGAGATTTTAAGAAATAGTTTGTTTTACTTTAATATCTGTGTTTTTGCATGTACATTGATTGGTTGATTAATTTTAAGCTACAGAAAGATAAATAACAGTTTTGTAACCTAATCCAATCTGTTAGTAATTGCATTTATTGCACCTGTTACTGAGATGGTTGTTCCAGTTTACTGTATGTGAGTGAGGTAGTCACAGTTAATGTTGTCTTCCCTACCCTGGCAGTCATTCTGAATGCAGGTTGCAGGTATCCTAACTCTGGCTTCCAATAGGAATTACACATCACTTTGCAAGTCAGCATAATGTGACTTGAATGCCTGATGTGGCCTGTAAACTAGGAGATTCCTGCCCTCAGAGAATGGCCTTGTGATATATGTAATGTCATGAATAATTTAATTTTAAAGGCTAATAAGGCTGGTGGAACTCTTCAAAGATAAAATGGTTCTCAGTAGAACCCCATTATTAACGGTTCTAAGAAGAACCTTTAGATAAAATTATTCTTGGTAGAACCATATACAGGGGGTTCTTTGAAGAAACCTACATAGAGGGTTCTAGATAGAACCCTCTGTAAAGGGTTCGATCCAGCACCAAAAAGAGTTTCCCTATGGGGACAAACCGAAGAACCCTGTGTGGTTCTACTTAGCACCTTTTCTTCTAAGAGTGTATGTTTGCCTTAATGATGTAAGATGATATATTATAATGCATATAAAGCACATTGAATTAAATGTAAACCTATTGACAGATGGAGGAGTGCCTTGAGTCCCCCAAGAATTCTGTGATAAAGAGCAGAAGCCACGGGATCTTCCCTGACCCAGCAAAAGGTAAGAGCCTCTTCCAGCTGCTTAATTGTGTGGTTTAGCCACCCTGTTACTTTACAGTTTTTCTTCTTGTCTGTTTTGCTGATTGCCACTCTGTTGTCATAGTGATATAACATGTAGTCATGGTGACAGTTTTACGAATGGCTACTCAGCTGTCATAATTATACTTTTAGTGCCAGTCACTTCTTTGGCTCAGTGCCATCCATATTGTGGGGTCCTGACCCATAGACTAGAGGCACAGTACAAATGTCTAACTACTACATGGTGCTTTTAGTGAATTTTACAGTAAAGACACTTTAAAGACATTCCCTTTCTTTCCTCTATCCATCTACTCTCTCTCCCTTCCTCCCCCCTCCCTCCCAGACATGCAGATGGTGACTCTAGAGAAGTCCCACAGTAGTCCCGGCAGCTCTAAGTCATCGTCAGATGGCCAGCTTCGTTCCCACGGTCCGTCCCGCAGCCAGAGCAAGAGCAGTGTCACGCAGGCCCACCTGGAGGATGCTGGGATAGCTATTGCTGCCGCAGAGGCCGCTGTGCAACAAGCCCGCCTCCAACCGAGTAATCTACACCGCTTCCTGTGACACACTTCCTCTCTGTTCCACAACGCATGCTAGCTCATCTTCTCTCCGTTTATCTCTCCTCCTGTTCTATCACTCTGTTCTAGCCTTCTGATTGGTTCTTTTAAGCAATTAGTGGGTTCCTATAATTAGGCGAACAGTTCTATGTTGTTAGGTTTTCTTGTTTGCTCCAGTGGTGCAACAGCCACTGATCGCCAGAGTTCATCACTAAAGCATTGCTGGGGAAAGTTGGCCAAAACACAATTTCCTTTACATCATACATACATCAGAGACACTCACAGCAGCCCAGAGTATGCACAGAAAGAATACAGGACAGAGAGGTAACAGACACAGTTCAGCCACTCCTGTCTCTTCTCTAGAGTGAAGATATATGTCTAGATATATGAGTGGTTTTTACTCTCCCCCAGTGTGATCCCCTGTCCGTCCTCCACGTCTAGAAACCATGCTAAGGATAGCAAACACTCATTATTCAATCTATGGGCCCTTCAGTCACTTCTGGACAGAGCTTGACCCCAAGTTGTGGCATACAGTCCCCCCCTCCTGGTGTTTGTTTGGTTCTCTGGACCACTCCCCCCAACAACTAACCTAGGAAGAGGTCAAGCACCCGTGTGTGTGTGTGTGTGTGGTGTTGTGTGTGTGTGTGGTGTGTGTGTGTGTGTGTGTGTGTGTGTGTGTGTGTGTGTGTTGTGTGTGTGTGTGTGTGTGTGTGTGTGTGTGTGGTGGTGTGTTGTGTGGTGTGTGTGTGTGTGTGTGGTGTGTGTGTGTGGTGGTGTGTGTGTGTGTGGTGTGTGTGTGACCCCTGACCCCTAAGCTGGTTCAATTTTGTAACAATCACAACATCCTGAGATGTACAGTCTATCACTACCCCTTGATGAGATTTAAAAACGCCACCTGACACTGACCAAACACACCAGCAAGTACAGACACAGCAGCACGGGGGTCAAAGGGCAACAGGAAACTGACTCTGCACTCACTGGCCAATTAGAGTACAGACAGGAGTCAGCTGACCTTCAGGGGAACGGCAGTGTCTAGGGAAGGTGAGACAACAGGCCAGGAGTGTAGATATTTTTAATCAAAAGAAGTACATATGACCTCACTAATCAAACTAAATGCCATTCTCTCCTCTAGAGAACCATGCTCTCAGTAAGGACCATAATACAACTTCATGATGATGTAAACCATTGAGAGCTCAGATAAATATGTGTAAATAGTCAAAAACTTCTCAATAGCTGCTTTGGTATTTGTACCCTTGCATTGAAGAACCATACTGTATGTGCATTTTTACCACACTACACTGTCAAATATTTTGTTTATACGACATCAAGAGATATCATCACACTTCTCTCTCTGCTTGTGTTTTATCTCATACTTCTTTTCCATACTTTTTTATAATGAGTCATGAAGTCAATCAAAGGTTTTTCAAAATGCACATATATGGTTCTTCGTCTGCAGGATGAATTCATTTAAATTCATAGTAAATGTACAAATCTATTCAAGTAATTACCATAACTATTATTTTATCACCACTCTTCTCTGTTTCTGAATTAGTATTATATTTCCGTTACCCGTACTTTGCTTTTACATCAATGTTTATTCCTTGGTTTCCATGTTTCCATGTTTCATCTAGGTATAATGCTTTATGAGCATGTATGAGCCTTTATAATGTCTTATAGAACGCCTATATGTYTTTTCTCTCTATGCATAACATTTTCAACCGTCTCAAACTGCCTGTTTTTTAGTTGGGATCATTATGAGATTGTTAAAAGACATTATAAAGGGGCCATACATGCTCATGACAAGGTATTATAGCTACAGTGCCTGTAGAAAATGTACACCCCTTAAATGTACACCCCATTTTGTTGTGTCAGTGCCTTTCATGCATTTAAATAAGGATCCCCCCCATGTATCTACACACCATATTTTTTGTGTGTTTGAAAAAAAGTGTATATTAAACATGCAAACTGAAATATCATAATTGGATTAGTCTCCACCCACTGAGGTAATACTTGGTGGAAGCATCTTTCGCAGCAATTACAGCTGTGAGTCTGTTGGRATAGGCATCTACCAACTTTGCACACTTAGATTTGATAATATTTTACCATTCTTCTTTACAAAACTGTTCAGGCGCTGTCAAGTTCATGCCACAAATTATTGATTGGATTTAGGTCAGAGCTCTGACTGGGCCACTCAAGGACGTTTACCTTTTTTTCCTTAGCCACTCCACTGTAGCTTTGGCTGTGTGCTTTAGGTTATTGTCATGCTGAAAGATAAACTTCAATCCCAGTTTCAGCTTTCTTGCAGAGGGCAGCAGGTTTTCTTCAATGACTTTTCTTTTTGTTTTGTCAGATCACACAACTTTTTGCCACATGGATACAGAATGTACTTGCTCTGTCATCCAGTTTGGATGGATGTCCTGATCTAGGCAGGGTCTTGGTGGTGCCATACACCTTCCACTTCTGATGAATCATCTAGACCATGCTCCAAGGGATCTTCAAGGCCTTTGGAAATATTTTCATACCCATACCTAAATCTGTGTCTTTCCACAACTTTGTCACATAATTATTTTGAAAGCTCCTTGGTGCTCATGGTTGAGTGTTTGCTTTGCAATTCACTACCCAGAAGAAGGAAGAGAGAGTAGAGTATAGCAGAGTATTACTTTAGAAATCTAAACTTGGTCAATTGTTTTATCACAGCATGCATCATCAATGATTTACAACGACAGGACATGCAGCAATGACCAACACATGATAAACGAAACATATTATGACACATAAAGACACATGCACCCTACTGTCCCTCAAAGAATAGTCAGATTCCAGTGCTGTTTTCTATCCTACTCTGGGGAAAAACAGGCAACATTTTCCAATAGGAAGATCTCAGTTACACTCAATCAATCTGTGGAACATCTGGGCAGGATTAACCTGCTACTAAAGCTGCTCCTGTGTTGCATTAGAGTGCTGTGGAGTGGGTGTGTGTCATTGTACATGACCATATGTGTTTTTACTTGCAGCCTTTTTATGAACATGTCCTGCATTGATTCCAGGCTGCAGCCAATTGTAGCACTGGCTTTGTTAATGATTTTGTCATGCTTGTTAAAGTCTTCCTTAGCTAAACTGTTGAATTTATCCTGAAATCACGTTATTCACTACAATTTAACACAGGTGGAGAACAATTAACTTGGTGTGTGATTTTGAAGGTGATTGGTTACACCTGAGCTAATTTAGGATCGCTATTACAAGGGCGGTGGACACTTATCCAAACAAGGTATTTCAGTTTCTTCATTCTTTTTTAAAACTGGGAAGTTGTTTAGATCAATGGGGGGGAAAGCGATATTAATTACAGGCTATAAGGCAACAAAAGGTGAAAGGGAATGTAGAGTTTCTATAGGCACTATAATAATGGATTCTAATATATGTTATAACCGCTAACGGGGAACCAAAAATACACTTTGACCCCCAGGTGTAGCTGCACAATTTGCATATACATCTAGTAATAACAGTGTTTTATACTAATAGTAAAATGGATCTCACTTTCTCTCCCTCGTACACACACACACACACACACACACCACACACACACACACACACACACACACACACACACACAACACACACACACACACACACACACACACACACAACACCACACACACACACACACACACACACACACACACACACACACACACACACACACACACACACACACATCATTCTATGCTCTCTCACTCCTGTCTCTTTCCCCCACCCCTCTGTAGGACCAGGCCACAGGTTGGGGGATGTGTCGGGGCCGGTGGTGTCCTCAGCCCCCAATCTGCTGGAGGGGTATGGGGGTCTGGATGGAGAAGAGGGGGCTGGCACAGGGGTCGACAGCGCCATTTTCCAGGTCCCACGCATGTGAGTAAATAGCCTGTTTGTGGGGTGTGTGTGTCTGTTCCCCAGTCTGCCCTGTACGGAGATTGTGCGCGCCTGGTATCCAAACATATATGGCTTGAGATGCGGACACTGGTTGAATGTGTGTAGCAAGCTACCTAGTTTAAATATCAATAGTAGTGACACAGCAGCTGCAGTATAACATTTGATTTACATCATCATCAATATGATTGGTTGGATAATAGCCTGTGCGTAGCAGAGAGGCAGAAAGACATAGAGAGGAGCGGCTGCATCTACGACCCTCCAATCCAACTCCCTTCTGTAGTCGGGAGTTGCACATGTTTTTCAGGGCACCAGCAACGCAGGTAGTTTAGACTGTAGTTAACCACTGTATACTGAAATATCCACACAAGCCCCGAGCCAGCCAGCCACATACTGTATCATTAGAAGAGGGTCTTTTCTCATTTTGAGCACCTGCCCCCTGAAAGGTCTGTGGCACGGCCCTCGTGTAGATGATCTATCACATACCACTTTGTCGTCTGTGTTTCTAAGTGAAATATGTGTTTACCAACAGAGGGAAGACCATCCCCAACGGCATCGACAAGTCTAGAGGACTGCCACTCTCGCTATCAGACAATGAGGGTAAGACTGTGTGTGTTTGTGTGTGTGTGTACTTGTTTTCCTACCTTATCAGGACCCCAATGTCACAACAATTCACCCAAATGTCCTGACAAAGAATTAAAAACAATAACCTTTTTTCTCAATTTGTTCAAATGCTATTTTAAGCTTAAGGTTTAGGGTTTTGCTGTTAAGGTTAAGTTTAGTGTTAGGATTTTTGGGGTTAAGGTTAGGGTTAGGTTAAGGGTAGAGTTAGGTTTAGGGGTTAGGGAAAATAGGATTTTTAATAGTAAAAATAGGTTACTACCACAAAAATAAAGTTGTGTATGTGTGTGACTCCTTATAAGCTTTGTCTTCATATGTATGCCATCTACTGGACAGAACACGACATAACACCAACAGGCATAATAGGCCTACCTCTAAATGCAAACCTGGTCCCCTGGACAGAAAGTAACTATATATCTCTCTGTGTGTCATAACTATATCTAGGATTCAGAAAGCTCAGCTGTCATGGTTGYTCCTCTCTCCAGTAGAAACTGGAGAGAGGAGAGTCCTGCCATGGGTCTATTTTGGTGCAGGCAGTGTGTCAGTGTTGAATAATTTACAGCAACAGAGAGGAAGGGTGTGTGTATCTCACCTTTACTATGTCTGTCTGTCTTTCTCTCTCAATTCAATTCAATTTTAGGGGCTTTATTTGCATGGGAAACAYATGTTTACAATGCCAAAGAAACTGAAAAAGATAATAAACAAAAGTGAAATAAACAATAAAAAATGAACAGTAAACATTACACTTACAAAAGTATATACAGTGTTGTAATGATGTGCAAATAGTTAAAGTACAAATGGGACAATATATAAATATAGGTTGTATTTACAATGGTGTTTGTTCTTCATTGGTTGCCCTTTTCTTCTGGCAGCAGGTCACAAATCTTGCTGCTGTGTAGCACACTGTGCTATTTCACCCAATAGATATGGGAGTTTATCAAAATTTGAATATTTTTTCAAATTCGTTGTGGGTCTGTGTAATCTGAGTGAAATATGTGTCTCTAATATGGTCTATTACGTATAATAATACACTTGGCAGGAGGTTAGAAAGTGCAGCTCAGTTTCCACCTCATTTTGTGTCTTTCTTGAGAGCCAGGTCTGCTTTCGGCGGCCTTTCTCAATAGCAAGGCTATGCTCACTGAGTCTTTACATAGTCAAACATTTCCTTTTCTGGGGCAGTCACAGTGCTTTTCTGCCACTGTGTACTCTCTGTTTAGTGCCAAATAGCATTCTAGTTTGCTCAGTTTTTTTGGTAAATTCTTTCCAACGAGTCAAGTAATTATCTTTTTGTTTTCTCATGATTTGGTTGGGTCTAAATGTGTTGCTGTCCTGGGGCTCTGTGGTGTCTGTTTGTAAACAGAGTCCCAGGACCAGCTAGCTTAGGGGGCTCTTCTCAAGGTTCATCTCTCTGTAGGTGATGGCTTTGTTATTGAAGGGTTGGGAATTGCTTCCTTTTAGGTGATTGTAGAATTTAACAGCTCTTTTCTAGATTTTGGTAATTAGTGGGTATCAGCCTAATTCTGCTCTGCATGCATTATTTGGTGTTTTACGTTGTACACTGAGGATATTTTTGCAGAATTCTGCATGCATAGTCTTAACTTGGTGTTTGTCCCATTTTGTGAATACTTGGTTGGTGAGCAGACACCAGACCTCATAACCATAAATGGCAATGGGTTCTATAACCAATTCAAGTATCTCTCTCTCTCTCTCTCTCTGCCTCGCCTCCCCCTCCTGCCCTTCTCTCCTCTCCTCCCCTCCTCCTACCTCTCCCCCTTCTCCCCCAGGGGGTGGGGGTAAGACCCAGATGATGGGGGAGATCAAGGTGGCCTTGAAGAAGGAGGTGAAACAAGAGGGAGACCAGCTGATCCTGGAAGTCCTACAGTGTAGAAACATCACTTACAAATTCAAGAGCCCAGACCACCTACCAGGTGTGTGTGTGTGTGTGTGTGTGTGTGTGTGGCCAGGAATGTTTAAACAAACAAACATTTTACCGATAGGGGCCATTTTTGTTAGTCACCACGAGGTCAAATGCTATTTTTAGGGGGTTTAGGGTTAAGGTTAGAATTCGTCTCAGGGTTAGAATTACGTTAAAGGTTGAGGTTAGGGTTAGGGTTAGTACGGGCTAGGGGTTAGGGAAAATAGGATTTTGAATGGGACTGAATTGTGTGTCCCCACAAGGTTAGCTGTACAAGACTGTGCACCTGTGCTTGTCTGTCTGTCTGCCTCACTGACTGTCTGACTGTGTGTCTCTCTGTAGATCTCTATGTGAAGCTGTACGTTGTTAATGTGGCGACTCAGAAGAGGATCATCAAGAAGAAGACAAGAGTGTGTCGACACGACAGAGAACCCTCCTTCAACGAGACCTTTAGGTTTAGCCTCAACCCCACCGGACACTCCCTGCAGGTAACAAACATATGTCTAATATACCCTTTTACTCTGGTTTCCTGCTTCATTCAGACTGTTCATTGTTCTAATAGGCTCGTGTGTGTGTGTCTGTGTGTGTTTAATACTTGTAATTCTTGTACTTTTCACACACACACACATTAAATTGTTGTTTTACTATCCCTGAGGAGACCAAACAATTGATTCCCATTCAAAATCTTAACCCTAACCTTATCCTTAAACCCCTTACCCTAAACCTAACTTTTAAACTCTAACCCTAATTGTAACCCTAATCCTAATTGTAACCCTAAACCAAACCCCTAAACCTAAAATAGCCTTTTTTCTTGTGGGGACTGGCGAAATGTCCCCATTTGTCTGAGTGTTCCTTGTTTTGCTATCCTTGGAAGGACTTCTGGTCCCCACAAGGATAGTAAAACCAAACACATGCTCGCACACACAGAAACAAACAAACAAACAAACAAACAAACATAAACACACACCACACACACTGGATACCCACTACAAGTATGTGTATGTTCTCTCCTGTCCCCAGTTGTTCCTGGTGTCTAACGGGGGTAAGTTTATGAAGAAGACCCTGATAGGAGAGGCCTACATCTGGCTGGACAAGGTGGACATGAGGAAGAGGGTGGTCAGCTGGCACAAGCTGCTGGTCAATTCCACACACAACCAGTCCTGAGAGTTCAACTTAAGGTCACAGAGAGGTCAACCAGAGGTCAGTGAAGGTCAATGAATAGTATTGGTCAGTGCTTGCTCGTAGAGGACGAAAAAGAGGAAAAGGGATATGAGTTGCGTTACAGAGTACCCTGCATCTCCTTTGTGTTATTTTATATGGAAAGAAGAGAGCGAGGAAGGAGAGGAAGGAAGGAAGGAAGGAAGGAAGGAAGGAAGGAAGGAAGGAAGGAAGGAAGGAAGGAAGTAAGGAAGGAAGGAAGGAAGGAAGGAAGGAAGGAAGGAAGATGGCCTATCCCCTCACACTGCCATAAATGGATTGTACCCTGATTCTTTATTGGATAGTAACAGCCAGAGACTCAACCCTGATTTCTGAATGGACCAAATATTCAGAGACTGTACCCGGATTGGATAGAGACTGCCAGCACACACACACGCACGCACGCACGCGCGCACGCACGCACACATACACATACACACACACACACACACACACACACACACACACACACACACACACACACACACACAGAGGAATGAAGAAGTCCCCTTATCTGCTGTAAGAGGATACACACATCTCACAATCTCCCAGCTCTCTGCTGGACATGTCGGATGCAAAACCTGACGTCAATCAGGACTGTGCAGCAATACCACAGAGTAATTCCCATGCCAGAACTACTCCTTTCTGTTTTGTCTGGATCTGATGCTGCTGTCTATGGTTTATCATAGCCTCCACGTTAAGATCTTTGTGATCTGTGAATCTGTCAGTCAGTCAGTCAGTGGGGTGCAAATTAATGTATTTGTTTTTTGTCCTGGGCTGCTTGACAAAGTATGGAATGTTTGYTGTATGATACTATTCGTGTAATGTAAAAAAAAAACAAGGTTTATGTACATTGAAAATCTATGGTTGATATTGCAGTAACTGAAGCTGACATTATCTGAACACTTCAGTCCAGTAGGTGGCGGTAATCCCCATTACAGTTAGTTGTCAACCGCCATAAAACTAAAGTGTTAATGTACATTCAGATGTAGATAGATATATGTCTGAATATGAATCATATCAAAGACACAGTGTACAGAGAAATGTTATTTATGAACATAGAGTTTATAACAATAAAACATACAGATATTGCAGATGATGCGAGGGGTCTCCTCATGTGCAGTTTATTCTAAAGACTAAATGTATTCTGTACAGAATAAGGTATGTATGGAAGGAGCACAGACAATCCAATCACTTTAGCTCTGATGTTATGCAGTTATACTGGGTGTTAGTCATTGGAAAAAATAGGAAAATGCAGTTCAACTGGGGAATGTGGAACTCATTTTACAACTGAGACATTAGAGAGGAGAACTACTACATGGATATCCTTCCTCTTACAGGTGGTGAGAAGAGAACAGATAGAAAGGGGATGTCAGGTATCTTCCTCTTCAAACTATCCCCTATTATGTCCTGAATGTTACTCACTGAGGAAGATCATATGATTTTACTGGACCCATCTGACTTGATATTTTTGTGTTGTCTTTCACACACGTGACTGGAGGCTTAAACAATAGCTTTGGTTTGAGAGAGAAACCTGGATTGCTGGCCACTTTGCCCGACCTGCAATCGGACAGAGGGATGTGTAGCATCTCTCTGGTGAAGTGCTCTGATCACCTGTCTGGGCCGCTCACCTGTTCTATGTCAAAGCAACAGGTAAACACACCTGTCCTCTTGGTGTGTGCCATCACAGTCTGGTTCTCTATGCTGTGTGTGTGTGTGTTAATGTCATCACATCACACAATGTGTGGTTTGTTTAATAACAGAACATCCAACCTCATGCTGTACACAGTACACTGTAAATTGTACACTGTGCAGTCGGTGTCCGTGTAAGTGGAGGTAATGCAACAACACAGTGAACCAGCCTGTGGCACTGCCTCTGCTCAATGCTCTAAGTCATTACCTATGGCCCAGTCATCACATATGGCCGGGACATGCTGATACACACTTATATACAGTATAGGTCAATGTTACTGTCGGTCATCACTATAGTAGCCTGGTTTTCATCTCGGTTCAGCTATTACATTCCATTCCTTGTACTCTGTGTCTTTGGTAAATGACAGTAGTGGCAGGGAGTGGAATATTAGCTAAAAAGATTGGTACCCAGACTATGAATATGGTGCATCATAGTAAACAACATCACCAGGTGACCCAAGAGACCTACTACCCTCAACCCGACTGCTAGTGTCTAGGCATATCACTGAGGAACTAGGGGTGACAGATGCAATTTCCTAATACATAAAGTCCATATCAGAGGCTCGAAATGCAGACACTGAGTCAAGATGTCAGAATGTTCATAAAACAAAAAATAAACATGATTTTAAAGAAAGGTAAAAAGGTTTTACAAAAATTATATTGTTGTGCCAACCTTATTTTGTAAGCAAACCCATTGGTTCTGTTGAAGTAATTCTATGCAACATAGACTTTGTGTTTGAATGCATTTTCTTAACAAGTAATATCAGTGAACATTGCGTCTGAAAATATGTATCTTATGAAGAGAATTTTGATTTATATATTATTAAAGAAAAATATAAAAAAATATAGATACATTTTTTTACTACCTGTATACAATCATATACATCAAGCTTGTGCACTTTAGTATTACATTGTTGACTGATTTCCTTGTTCCGTGTAAAGTGTCATAACATGCAAGTTGAAGTGGCTGTTCCAATTAGTGTCTTTATGTTGAGATGATTTTGAGTTTGTGATGTATGAAGGAGTTCATACAAAACTGTTTTTGATTTACATGGCAAAAGAAAAACTCAAACTAAATCTACAATCACAGACAATTTAAGGTACATATTGCTTCATATCTGAGGAGACACCATCAAACCGTATGGTTGATATAACCCCCAACACATGTATGTATAAATCCATGATGATCAGTCCGAGAAGAATTATGAGGTCATTTTCAAAGCCCAACTCCAGGTCTGTCCCCCATTCATGTTCTCCTCAGATTACACTCAGCTAGATTGTCAATATCCATTGTCGCTCAGTCCGTTCCTAGTAACCATGAAACCAATCAAAYGTGTGTATCTGTGAGGGGTGTGAATGTGGCGTACTCATCTGATCTATGTAAATATAAAGTGTTTTTATTTTCTACAGAGATTGATTGTTCGTATTGTCTGAGGTTTGAGCATGTGAGTGTAAAACAAAAATACAAAAAACTTAAAACCTGTCTGTCTGTCTGTCTCTAGTGGTGTGTGTGAGAAGGTGATTATGTGATCTGACCGTGCGTTGTCAACCCATGGGTGTCTGACTGTAAAACTATGTCAAAGATGCCCAGCCAACCAGAGGGGACAAATCTACTCCATTTCAGTTGTCTGAGACTTCCTGTTACCACACTGGATGTTGCATGTCTGTCAATATTTTGCTTCCAGATATGTTCAAAAAGAGGGAGATAATATGTATAGATTTATCGGAAGTTGTATGCCGACTGTATAAAGATTATGCTTGTAAAATGGTCTTGTTTTTCACTCAGTGTAAAAATGGGGAATCTATCGTTCTGGTTTTGTGGTTGTACACAGGATGTGTTAAGATATTATTATGCAAATTGTGCTGTAAAAAACGGCTGTTTCCCTAAAATCTAAAGAATAAATATAAAAAGAGATTTATTCCACAACCTAAAAGGAGTTTTGGTTACATCTTTGAGTGTGTTCTGTATTATGCATCTATAGTATTTGCCTTCTGCTCTCTTACAGCTATACTGTACATCCATGTATTATTATAGCAATACTATCATTCCTGTATGTACACTGTATGTACACCATGGGAAAGCAGCCTCTCGGTGATGGCTCGTTATGGACCATAGCACAGACATACCGCTTCTGGACACTACACATGTTGTACACTCACATGCACGCTCTCATGCATGCAGGCACAGACACACACACACACACACACACACACACACACACACACACACAAACATGCACAGACACAAACAAAGACCTGTGCTGTGCTGAGAGAGCGTATATAGTAACCATTAGTCCTGCTCTAGCACCTCTGCATCCCCAGTTAACTGAGAGACTGGCGGCTCTATCTCCATCTCTGTCTATTATCTGTCAAGGCCTCCTGCCTTTCAGTACTACCATGTCCTTCCTTTGACTCGCTCTACTTCTCTCCTCTTTCCTCCTCTCTCTGTCTAGGCAGATCTCACTGTAGAATACATTGCCATGGTACATCTGCTCCCTTGCTCACACATCTGTGTGAAGAAGAGAGCGAGAGAATGTGTATGTGGGTGTACCTGTGTGTGTTTGTGAGTGAGAGCGAGGGGGGTGAGAGAGAGCAGGTGAGAGGACGAGCTAGATGGTGTGTGGTTGCTGAGCAACGATTGACAACCAAAAATCCCAAGCATTCCGGCTGTGTTGCCCTGCCCTGCCTCTGGATTGAACTGTCTGACTGGCTCATCTGTTGTCCAATCAAACATGGCCTCTGTCACCTGATACATAATATATACAGTAGATTGGTTACATTGTTTTCACAGGCCGTTTTACATTGAAATGTATCACCAATATTGAAGGACACAACCCATAGGCAAAACATATACAGTAGACTAGGCGATCGCATGATGTTTACTGTAACACCAAGTCTCTGCTATACATATAATAATACTTGTCTTGTTAGCAAAGCAACCAAAGGCTATGTAGGCCTAGCTTTTGGCACAACATCCTTGGCCCGGTAACAAGTATGTAACTCATAGTGCTTGTAAAGGTAGTGCATCTTGTAAAACCCTTCAGATGGATCACATTGTAAAGGCTTAAATTTGATACTCTAAATCAGGATTATTCAACCGGCGGTCCGCAAAGGTAATGCATGGGGGTCCGCGAAAATATACACTACCGTTCAAAAGTTTGKGGTCACTTAGAAATGTCCTTGTTTTTGAAAGAAAAGCACATTTTTCGTCCATTAAAATAACATCAAATTGATCGAAATACAGTGTAGACATTGTTAATGTTGTAAATAACTATTGTAGCTGGAAATGGCAGATTTTTGATGGAATATCTACATAGGCGTACAGAGGCCGATTATCAGCAACCATCACTCCTGTGTTCCAATGGCACGCTGTGTTAGCTAATCCAAGTTTATCATTTTAAAAGGATAATTGATCATTAGAAAACCCGTTTGCAATTATGTTAGCACAGCTGAAAACTGTTGTTCTGATTAAAGAAGCAATAAAAATGGCCTTCTTTAGACTAGTTGAGTATCAACTAGTTGAGCCTCAGCATTTGTGGGTTGATTACAGGCTCAAAATGGCCAGAAACAAAGCACTTTCTTCTGAAACTCGTCAGTCTATTCTTGTTCTGAGAAATGAAGGCTATTCTATGTGAGAAATTGCCAAGAAACTGAAGATGTCGTACAACGCCGTGTACTACTCCCTTCACAGAACAGCGCAAACTGGCTCTAACCAGAATAGAAAGAGGAGTGGGAGGCCCCGGTACACGACTAAGCAAGAGGACAAGTACATTAAAGTGTCTAGTTTGAGAAACAGACGCCTCACAAGTCCTCAAATGGCAGCTTCATTAAATAGTACCCGCAAAACACCAGTCTCAACGTTAACAGTGAAGAGGTGACTCCAGGATGCTGGCCTTCTAGGCAGAGWTCCTCTSTCCAGTGTCTGTGTTCTTTTGCCCGTCTTAATCTTTTCWTTTCATWGGCCAGTCTGAGACATGGCTTTTTCTTTGCAACTCTGCCTAGAAGGCCAGCATCCTGGAGTGGCCTCTTCACTGTTGACGTTGAGACTGGTGTTTTGCGGGTACTATTTAATGAAGCTGCCAGTGTATATGTCCCCATGCCTTTACACATGAATCAATCTTTTCTTCTCTTTAAGCTTTGGATCCACAGTCAGCACACAGCTTCGGGGCTTTGTGTGAGCAAGACCTACAAACAAATCGGCTGATCTGTCACACAGTTTTTATGGGCCTTGTTTCGTGGGCACCTGCAGCAGGTGTTGCATAATCTCTCTGAAGCGGTGGCATGGTCTCTCGGAAAAAGTCCACTCCATGCCTATCAGACCAAAATGACTCCACAACCATGCTCTTTCTGCCATATGCCCTGAGTTCATCCATAGACATGTCCTACGTACTGTTTCCTTTTCTGTGTGCATGAGCAACAGTACAATCTCTGATGTGCTGCAAMATCTGCATGTCAAATGAACTTGTCACTCTTTTTTCTACCCAGACAGTGCCATCCTTCCCAGACTCCTGTCTCAGCTTAGCAGTTGGGATCACCGTCTCAGTTGGCTCTGTTCTGGTTTTTCTGCGGTGAGGCTTGGAAGCGGAGGTTTGAAGTCAACATCAAAATCAGATGAAGACTCTTCATCAGCAACTGTTGATTTCAAGCTCAATATCTGATCCTCCATCCGACTCCAACTCATCTAAAGCATTTGCAATGTTGCCAGTGCGTCCATTTGTTTTGTTTGGCTTGCCATTGTGAACTACACACATTGTATGTTGTACTCAGTGTCTGATTTGACTCTCTGAGGGGAAATTATATACAATTTCCAGCCTTTCATAATAAAATAATTAGACCCCCACAAATCATTACACTATTGTTCTAAATTCAATCTTCCTCTTCACCCTCATTATTCAGATCAATCAAATTCAATCATCCTCTTCATTCAGTTCATTGAAGTTACATGCACCATTATCAGTTTCTATCTGGATTCTATCGTTCATTCATCAATTGTAGCATATTTTATGTTACTAGTTGTTGCTTAATAGCCAGAGCAATGCTGCCGTGCGAGTGGTCATGTGCTGAATGCATGGACAGCACAGATATTCTTGGAAAAAGTGAAATTTGGAAATAGAGCTGCACCTCTTAAATTATTTGTTAATTGATAAAGGTAAGTGTCATAGGAACTGCAGAATATGCCCTTTCTAGTACTATATAGAAATCAAAATGTTTTACCTGCAAGTTACTCTGGATTTGATAAAGTGATCCTCCTTTCCCTGCATCTGTAAATTACAAGATGCGACCATCTCTTCATGTAAAATTTAGCAACTGATAGGCCTGATATTGTCACTCATCAGATTTCTCTTAACTTAATCTTGTCTATAGTCTATCTCATATTATGTGGGAAATTAGTTTCAGTATAGTTTAGGTCAGGGGCGCAACTTTGGTTTTAGAAGTGGGGAAGACATAACCTGGCGGGTGGTCTGGGGGTCCTCTCTCAGAATTTGTTTGGGTATCTAAAGATAATTTCCTGCATTTATACACAATCTAGATATGGCCCTTTTGGGGTCACTTAAATTGTAAAAAAGAATAGAATATGTTTCTAAACACTTCTGCATGAATGTGGATGCTATCATGATTATGGATAATCCTAAATGAATTGTGAATAATAAGGAGTGAGAAAGTTATAGATGCACAAATATCATACCCTCCAAAAAATGTGAACCTCCCCAAGATGGCGTAGCAGTGCAGACGTGGTATGTCCTCCTCTCATTTACTTTTTGTATTTTCCGTCTTTTTTGTATATATTTCAATTTATTTTTCAATCTCTTTTCAATTTTTWAATTAAATATACCTTCCGGTAACCCGCCTCGCTCAATGTGACACGGATCCGCCAAAACTTTTATCTGAAGCTAGCCATCAGAAGCGAACCAGTTAATTAGCTACTAGCTATTTAGTCATTGTTAGCCACTGCTAGCGGCCTTTACCCTCTGCACAGGCAACAGACCTGCCAGCCTCGGACTGTTTTTCTCCACTACAACGCCGGATTCCTGCCGTAAACCCTGGACCATTACTCCTGATCATCACAGATAGCTAGCTGCCACCGAGTGACCCAGCCCCGAAGATAGCCCTGAGCCAGGCGCATCTCCCGGCTAGCAAACAAAATTACTACAACTACAATACCTCTTTCGCCATCTGGCCCGGTCCCTTCATCGACACGGCGCCCCGCCGTACCACCACGACTGGTCCGCAGACAGAATTCCATCCTCTCTGCCCTCATCTGTCGGCCCTAGCCCCGAACTCAGGCCCTGTGTGTAGTTAACCGACCCTCTCTGCCTAGTAATCGCCATTTTACCTGTTGTTGTTGTCTTAGCTGAGTAGCTGTTGTTGTCTTACCCGTTGTTGTCTTAGCTAGCTCTCCCAATCAACACCTGTGATTGCGCTATGCCTCGCTTAATGTCTCTCTCAAATGTCAGTATGCCTTGTATACTGTTGTGTAGGATAGTTGTCATTGTTTTAGTTTACTGCAGAGCCCCTAGCCCCACTGTACATGCCTCAGATACATCCTTTGTCCCACCTCCCACACATGTGGTGACCTCACGCAGTATAACCAGCGTGTCCAGAGATGCAACCTCTCTTATCATCACTCAGTGCCTGGGCTTGCCTCCACTGTACCCGCACCCCACCCGCACATTATGCCCTRAATCTATTCTACCACGCCCAGAAATCGGCTCCTTTTATTCTCTAGACGACCAGTTTTGCTAGCCTTTAGTCATACCCTCATCCTACTGCTCCTCGGATGATGTGGAGGTTAACCCAGGCCCTGCGTGTCTCCAGAAACTCTCATTTGTTGACTTCTGTAATCGAAAAGCCTTGGTTTCATGCATGTTAACATCAGAAGCCTCCTCCCTAAGTTTGTTTTACTCACTGCTTTAGCACACTCCGCCAACCCTGATGTCCTTGCCGTGTCTGAATCCTGGTTTAGGAAGGCCACCAAAAATTCTGAGATTTCCATACCCAAATATAACATTTTCCGTCAAGATAGAACTGGCAAAGGGGGAGGAGTTGCAATCTACTGCAGAGATACCTTGCAAAGTTCTGTCATACTTTCCAGGTCTATGCCCAAACAGTTCGAACTTCAATTTTTTTTTTTTAAATGAATCTCTCCAGAAATGAGTCTCTCACTGTTGCCGCCCGTTATAGACCCCCCTCAGCTCCCAGCTGTGCCCTGGACACCATATGTGAATTGATTGCCCCCCATCTATCTTCAGAGTTCGTTCTGTTAGGTGACCTAAACTGGGATATGCTTAACACCCCAGCAGTCCTACAATCTAAGCTAGATGCCCTAAATCTCACACAAATTATCAAGGAAACCACCAGGTACAACCCTAAATCCGTAAACATGGGCACCCTCATAGATATTATCCTGACCAATTTGCCCTCCAAATACACCTCTGCTGTTTTCAATCAGGATCTCAGCGATCACTGCCTCATTGCCTGCATCTGATATGGGTCCGCGGTCAAACGACCACCCCTCATCTCTGTCAAACGCTCCCTAAAACAGTTCTGCGAGCAGACCGTTTCTAATCGACCTGGCCCGGGTATCCTGGAAGGATATTGACCTCATCCCGTCAGTCGAGGATGCCTGGTCGTTCTTTAAAATAATTTCCTGGCCTGGTCTAAGGCACTGCATCGCAGTGCTAGCTGTGCCACCAGAGACTCTGGGTTCGAGACCAGGCTCTGTCGCAGCCGGCCGCGACCGGGAGGCCCATGAGGCGGCGCACAATTGGCCTAGCGTCGTCTGGGAGGGTTTGGCCGACAGGAATATCCTTGTCTCATCGCGCACTGGCGACTCCTGTGGCGGGCCGGGCGCAGTGCACGCTGGCCAGGTCGCTAGGTGTATGGTGTTTCCTTCGGCACATTGGTGCGGCTGGCCTCCCTGTTGGATGTGCGCTGTGTTAAGAAGCAGTGCGGCTTGGTTGGGTTGTTTTTCGGCCTCTCGACCTTCGCCTCTCCCGAGTCCGTGCGGGAGTTGTAGCGATGGGACAAGACAGTAACTACCAGCAATTCGATACCACGAAATTGGGGAGAAAAAGGGGGTAAAATATATTTTTTTATTTAAAAAAGTAWTTCCCTCACCATCTTAAATAAGCATGCCCCTTTCAAAAAAATGTAGAACTAAGAACAGATATAGCCCTTGGTTCACTCCAGACCTGACTGCCCTCGACCAGCACAAAAACATCCTGTGGCATACTGCACTAGCATCAAATAGTCCCCGCGATATGCAACTGTTCAGGGAAGTCAGGAACCAATACACGCAGTCAGTCAGGAAAGCAAAGGCTAGCTTTTTCAAACAGAAATGTTCATCCAAAAAGTTTTGGGACACTGTAAAGTCCATGGAAAACAAGAGCACCTCCTCCCAGCTGCCCACTGCACTGAGGCTAGGTAACACGGTCACCACCGATAAATCCATGATAATCRAAAATTTCAATAAGCATTTCTCTACAGCTGTCCATGCTTTCCTCCTGGCTACCCCAACCCCAGCCAACAGCTCCGCACTCCCCACAGCTACTTGCCCGAGCCTCACCAGCTTCTCCTTCACACAAATCCAGATAGCAGATGTTCTGAAAGAGCTGCAAAACCTGGACCCCTACAAATCAGCTGGGCTAAACAATCTGGACCGACTCTTTCTAAAATTATCCGCCGCCATTGTTGCAACCCCTATTACCAGTCTGTTCAACCTCTCTTTCGTATCGTCTTGAGATCCCTAAAGATTGGAAAGCTGCCGCGGTCATCCCCCTCTTCAAAGGGGGTGACACTCTATACCCAAACTGTTATAGGCCTATATCCACCCTGCCCTGCCTATCTAAAGTCTTTGAAAGCCAAGTTAATAAACAGATCACTGACCATTTTGAATCCCACCGTACCTTCTCCGCTGTGCAATCCGGTTTCCGAGCTGGTCATGGGTGCACCTCAGCCACGCTCAAGGTACTAAACGATATCATAACCACCATCGATAAAAGACAGTACAGTCTTCATCGACCTGGCCAAGGCTTTCGACTCTGTCAATCACCGTATTCTTATCGGCAGACTCAATAGCCTTGGTTTCTCAAATGACTGCCTCGCCTGGTTCACCAACTGCTTCGCAGACAGAGTTCAGTGTGTCAAATCGGAAGGCCTGTTGTCCGGACCTCTGGCAGCCTCTATGAGGGTACCACAGGGTTCAATTCTCGGGGCGACTCTTTTCTCTGTATATATCAACGATGTCGCTCTTGCTGCGGGTGATTCCCTGATCCACCTCTACGCATACGACACCATTCTATATACATCTGGCCCTTCTTTGGACACTGTGTTAACTAACCTCCAGACGAGCTTCAATGCCATACAACACTCCTTCCGTGGCCTCCAACTGCTCTTAAACGCTAGTAAAACCAAATGCATGCTTTTCAACCGTTCGCTGCCCGCACGACTAGCATCACTACTCTGGACAGTTCTGACCAAGAATACGTGGACAACTACAAATACCTAGGTGTCTGGCTAGACTGTAAACTCTCCTTCCAGACTCATAACAAACATCTCCAATCCAAAATCAAATCTAGAATTGGCTTTCTATTTCGCAACAAAGCCTCCTTCACTCACGCCGCAAAACTTACCCTAGTAAAACTGACTATCCTACCGATCCTCGACTTCGGCGATGTCATCTACAAAATAGCTTCCAAAACTCTACTCAGCAAACTGGATGCAGTCTATCACAGTGCCATCCGTTTTCTTACCAAATCACCTTATACCACCCACCACTGCGACCTGTATGCTCTCGTCGGCTGGCCCTCGCTACATATTCGTCGCCAGACCCACTGGCTCCAGGTCATCTATAAGTCTTTGCTAGGAAAAGCTCCGCCTTATCTCAGTTCACTGGTCACGATAACAACACCCACCCGTAGCACACGTTCCAGCAGGTATATCTCACTGATCATCCCCAAAGCCAACACCTCATTTGGCCGCCTTTCCTTCCAGTTCTCTGCTGCCAGTGACTGGAACGAATTGCAAAAATCGCTGAAGTTGGAGACTTTTATTTCCCTCACAACTTTAAACACAGCTATCTGAGCAGCTAACCGATAGTTTTCAGCTTGTACATAGTCCATCTGTAAATAGCCAACCCAATTTTACCTACCTCATCCCCATACTTTTTTTTTTTTCTTTTTTACTTTTCTGTCTTTTGCACACCAGTATCTCTACTTGCACATCATCATTTATCACTCCAGTGTTAATCTGCTAAATTGTAATTATTCGCTCCTATGGCCTATTTATTGCCTACCTCCTCATGCATTTTGCACACACTGTATATTGACTTTCTTTTTTTTCTACTGTTGTCATTTACTTTTTTATTGTTTTATTGGCGTTGTTTATTGTTTTACTCTCATGTGTAACTCTGGGTTGTTGTCTGGTCACACTGTTTGCCTTTATCTTGGCCAGGTCGCAGTTTAGAATGAGAACTTGTCTCATATTAGCCTACCTGGTTAAATAAAGGTGAAAATAAAAATTCAAAAATATAAAAAAGTAGGGATGACCAGAATTCTCTTGATAAGTGTGTGAATTGGACAATTTTCCTATCAAAATATAGACTTTTGGGTGTCAAGAAAATATATTGGAGTAAAAAGTACATTATTTTCTTTTACGAATGTAGTGAAGTAAAAAGTAGCTAAAAATAAAAATAGTTAAGTAATGTACAGATACACAAAAAAGCTATTAAGTAGTACTTTCAAGTATTTTTACACCACTGCCCAATGCCTTCACACCAGTACATTAGCAACTCTTATATACTGTCACACATGCCCTTATTACAGTATTCCAACATAGGTTAGTTGAAACCTGAGTGAGGTGCACATGTACAGTCATAACAGATGCATGCGCCATTATATTATGTGGTGGACACTTGATATGGTCACATGATATTGTTTGTGGTGTGTCACCAAAATCATGTTACACCACACATACAAATATTTTGCTAAGTGGATGGTCTCTCTTCAGAATGTGTAAACGATACAGCAAATGGTGACTTGCATATTAGCAAAATTCAGAAAGAGATAGAGGTCAATATAAATGTTTGACGTTATATCAGTGATGTGTGAGGTATGCATACAATCAAGGGTAAAGTGGCTGAGCAGCAGGGGAAAATAGTATCAGCAACGTCTATGGCGTGTGTGTTAGGAGAGAGTCATGTGAATAGAGGCACTGCAGATAGTGCTGATGATGATCCATCCAAACCACACGTGAAACAAAGGTATCTATTTATTCGGAGAGCCTGTTTCTGTCCTGCCCTTGACTTTGGTGCAGGGCATGTGATGTCCATAGCCTCTTCGTCGCAAAACTCCCTGATCTTGTCAAAAAGATGCGTTTGTCTAGCTGTGTCCAGTCTAGGTGGTGCATTTACAGGCAGACCATCTATGGGAGGTCAGTCCGAACGCTCCTTGGCGACAACACCAGGCTCCAGATCATCGAAGCTGTAAAACAAGGAATAACAAAAAATCAGAAGAGATTACAACCCTGCACAACATCAATTCACCTCCCAAGTTTAGATAAGAATAACCTCATACAATGAAAATATTTTTTTACCTGAAGTACTGGTACTGCTTGATCTGTGGCAGCGGCCTGAAGTATGGAGCTGTTGTTGCCAGCCATAGCTTTTCATCAGCACCGTACCATCCTCCAGTCCAACCAGCTGTGGGATGTTGACCCCTGTCACAGTGCTGTCCTTCACAATACCAGCAATCTCAGACAAAGTGTTCACTCTGGTCTCTCTGAAGCGCTGCTTGATGAGGCCAAAGCACCAGTCAGGGGCAAACTTGGTGTGGCCTGTGATCAGGAAGTGAAGGTCCAGATTGTGATGGAGCTTGTGCATGGTCCACCAGGCACAATACCAGAGCACAAACGTGTTCTTGTTTTGCCCACTGCAGTTATCACAATAGCAGGTCCACAGGTGTTTTCCCAACTCTGCAGTTGGTGAAGAAATGGYGCATGTAGTTGATGAAACCTTGCTTGCGCCAACTCTCTTTTTGATGACTGTATGACTGGTGGATTAGAGTTAGGCATGTTCTACTGATTGATGCTGAAAGACAAATTACAGATACATACATTTTAGCATGATTATACAATAGATGCAAAATGGCATTCTGAGATAACACTACACACAGTTCATACAGGGAATGTTAGCTACTGTAGCTAGCCTGCCATCTAACGTCAGCTGGCTAGCTAACAGCTAGCTTTAACTAGCAAAACAAACCAATTGTCATAGCTAGCTAAAGTTAACCAATAGGTCCAATGTTAGCTAGTTAGCTAGGTTATAACTAGCAATGCGAAATGGCATTCTGAGACAACTACACTAACGTTACACACACTTCATACACATAGGTTAATGTTAGCTAACGTTAGCAAGCCAGCCACCTAACCTCTTTGCTAGCTAACAGCAAGCTTTAACTTGGGGTCTTTGGTTTAGACATGCCACGTTAACTTGCTAAAATATGAAATATAATCCCAATCCATARATTAACATTACTAGCAACACAAACTGATTGTCATAGCAAGCTAAATATCATTAGGTTCATTGTTAGTTAGCAAGCCAGCCATCAAACTGCAGCTGGCTAGCTAACAGCAAGCTTTAGCTTGCAATGAAAACAACTTTCTGACAAAATTAGAAACGTATAATATCTGAATCTGTAACGTAAACTCACCCCATTCCGTACAAATGTGCRSAACCGCAACATTCAAACGAGGCTACAAAGAAAACTAATGGGACTGTAGCGACAGTGTTGACTTCAAAATCGGGGGTGTGAACTAGGTTTCTATTCAAGCGTTGATCGACATGGTAATGGGTCTATAGTATTGGAGAAAAGGTGAAAAAACGGACCCTCCGTTACATCGTGGCGTGTCATGTCGTAACGTACAGCACGCATAAAGCAACTATCTGTCTTACAATCTCTCTCCACCAGGTGTAGCACTTCTCTCATCCTTTAAAAACAAGAAATGGACAGTGACGGGGGTAAGGGGGATACCTAGTCATTTTTTGCGTCATCATTGCATGCGATCATCATTCTCAAAGCCGCTGTTTACTTCTAAGATCACTTTAGCACCACCCTAAAAACACGATTCAAATTCGACACAAACCTTCAAATAGGTATGTAATCACACRTTATATAAACTCTTTATAGTAATTTATTTACATTTTAGAGGCGATAAGGTGATAAGTTGGACAGAACGAGTGAAAAAAAGCGATTTTCCCACACGACATCTCTCCTTCTCACTATCACGCATTAGTTTCGATTCCCCACCCGCCCTTTTTAAATAGACTGCCTGCTTGAATTATGCAGAAACGGGCAGTGTTTAGGTCATGTAATTGATTCTGTTGGAAAGGGGAGAAATTGTGCTTTACAATGGTATTGACATTACAGTTGATCTGGAAGTATTATGTTTTTGGGGGCGTTAAAATAAGGGTGATTGTACGGACCAAGGCGATGTACGAGTTTACGTGAGTTTACGTTAGCTAGATTTTTAACTGTATACATGGATGAAAGCTAGCAACCCCTTTTATAAGACATCCTGAGTCGGTTAGGAGATCTACTTTGTGCATGACACAAGTAATTTCTCCAACAATTGTTTACAGACAGATTATTTCACTTATAATTCACTGTATGGGGTCAGAGGCTTACATACACTAAATTGACTGTGCCTTTAACTTCTCTGCGCACAGATCCCTTTTACGGGATCACTTTCCTAAACAACCGCTAGAATTGCAGGGCGCCAAATGCAAAAAATATTACAAAAAATATTTATAATCATGCAATCACAAGTGAAATATACCAAAACACAGCTTAGCTTGTTGTTAATCCACCTATCGTGACAGATTTTGAAAATGTACTTTACAGCGAATGAAATCCAAGCTTTTGTGAGTGTAGCAATCAATGCTAGAACAGTTAGCCTTATATTAGCTTGGTTAGCTTGGTCACGAAAGTCAGAAAAGCAATAAAATGAATCGCTTACCTTAGATAATCTTTGGATGTTTGCACTCACGAGACTCCCAGTTACACAACAAATGTTCTTTTTGTTCGATAAATATTACTTTTATCACAAAAAAAAACGCCATTTGGGTTGCGCATTATGTTCAGAAAACCAAAGCCTTGTTCCATTCGACAAATTCCAAAAAGTATCCGTAATGGTCGTAGAAACATGTCAAATGGTTTATTATTAATCAATCCGCAGGTTGTTTTTAATCAAACTAATCGAGTAATATTTCAACCGCGACCACTTAACCTATTCATAAGAGACAAAAATGAAAATGCGAGAGCGCTCCTCTAGCGCGCAGGAAACTATTCGGAGGGACAACCTGACCTATTTTTGAAAAATCTCGTTCATTTTTCAAAATAAAAGCCTGAAACTATGTCTAAAGCCTTGGTCACAGCCTGAGGAACCACTGAAAAGGAATCTGGTTGATACCCCTTTAAATGGAAGAAAAGACAGGTCCAGGAAACACATATAAAAAAAAAAAAACACTTCCCGGTATTATTTTCTCAGCGTTTTCGTCTGCAGAATACGTTTTGTTATACTCAAGACAATATTTTTACAGTTTTGGAAAAACTTTGGAGTGTTTCTATCCTAATTGGTAAATTTATAGCATATTCTACGATCTGGGCCAGAGAAAAATGTCCTGTTACCTTTTCTGACCCCTAGCGCTAAGAAAATTTCAGAACATTTAATCATGGCTTTAAGAAGCTTCTGATAGGCTAATTATACATTAATTTCAGTCAATTTGTGAGTGTAAACCTTGTACTTGATTATTTCAAGGGCCTACCTTGAAACTCGTGCGCGTCTTTGCTTGATCATTCACTAGGATTAGAAATCTAATGAAATCAGGCTCTAAGAACCTCAGAAATTTTTTTTGTAGACCTCCACAAGTTGGTTTCAATCGCTTGGGAGCAATTTTCAAAATGCCTTGAGGTACCACGTCAGTCTGGTACAAACAACTAGTATGCAAGTATAAACACCATGGGACCACGCAGTGCCGCATACGGCTCAGGGAAGGCAGATGCGTTCTGTCTCTAGAGGATGAACCGTACTTTGGGTAAGTCAAATCAAAATCCCAGAACAACAGCAAAGGACTTGTGAAGACTGCTAGGATGGAAACAGGTACAAAAGTATCTTAGTCCACAGTAACACGAGTCCTTATATCGACAGTAACACCTGAAATGGCACTCGCAGGAAGAAGCCACTGCGTCCAAAACCGTCATAAGAAAAGGCCAGACTTAGGGTTTCGCCAACTGCACATGGGGACAAATATCGTAACTTGTTTGGAGAAATGTCCTCTGGCTGATGAAACAAAAAATGAAATTGTTTGGCCATAATGACCATGCGTTATGTTTGAGGAAAAAGGATGATGGCTGCGAAAGCCGAAGAAACCACAACCAAAGGGAGAACGGTGTCATAATCTGTTAATTGGTTTTCGGTGGAAGCGGGAATGACACGGGGGTGGCAGCATCTGTTTTGTAGGGAGTGCTTTGCTGCAGGAGGGACTGGTGCACTTCACAAAATAGATTGGCATCATGGAGTTGAGGAAGATTATGGGATATATTGTACAACACTCTCAAGACATGCGAAGTCCGGAAAGCTAAAGCCTTGGTCGCAAATGGGTCTTCCAAATGGACAAAGCCATCACCAAGATAACTTCCAAGTTGTGGGCAAAATGGCTTACAGGACAACACAAGCCAGGGTCATTGGAGTAGCCATCACAAAGCCCTGACCTCATCCTATAGAAAATTTGTGGGCAGAAATGAAAAAGCATGTGTGAGCAAGGAGGCCTACAAACCTGACTCAGTTACACCTGCTCTGTCCGGAGGAATGGGTCAAAATTCACCCAATTTATTGTGGGAAGCTTGTGGAAGGCTACCTGAAACGTTTGACCCAAGTTAAACAATTTAAAGGCAATGCTACCAAATACTAATTGAGTGTATGTAAACTTCTGACCCACTGGGAATGTGATGAAAKAAATAAAAGCTGAAAAAATCATTCTCTCAACTATTWTTCTGATATTTCACATTCTTAAAATAAAGTGGTGATCCTAACTGACCTAAGACAGAACATTTCTTCTAGGATTAAATGTCAGGAATTGTGAAAAACAGTTTTTGGCTGAGGTGTATGTGGCTAAAGTGTATGTAAACTTCCGACTTCAACTGTATATCTTTCCAAAAAAACTGCAGTAGAAAGGACTATCTACGCATTACGAGCAGCTCATTTTAAACACTGCAGACCAATCCAAACTCATCTCTCGGTATGTCCAGCCCACTCATTGTCTCAATACAATCATGACTAGCGGGAAKGTTGCTGWCTTCCTCTGTGGCTRAACCAACTAGGCTCGTAATTTAACAATTTTATTCGTATTTACAGATGACATACACATTTGATATTAAGGCACATGAAAGTTCACATGTTCGAGAAGGCATTTTTGCTAAACAATGCATTTTTGATTTAAAATAAATGTTTACGTTCAAAAGTCTCTCCTGTGAAGTCGTGACATACGCATAGTTTCCTGAATCGGGTCACATATGTCAGAGTTTGCATTTCCTCTTCCAATTATAATGTGGGGAGATCGATTTTTTTTTAAACTATCTAACAAATCTATTAATTTTAAATTTTGCTTACTTCTCCTTTCCATTATCAGTCACCTGATGATAAGACAAGAAAATGTTTTGCTAATGTATGATGGGGGTTCCTGGGTCGGCGGTTTTTCTGGGAGTGGGTCCCTGGGCAAGAAAAGGTTGAAGACCCGTGCTATAAATCACTATATCTAAAAGTCTGTTCAATGGTGCGCTCAATACTGGCCTGGCTCCTCAGACTCCCTGCTCCGGCCAAACGCTACGACACGCCCAAGGATAATTGTGTATTTTTCTCCGCAATGAGTCTAGAATTTTGTACCTCCCTGACCCTTCACCAAACGCAAACACATTCGGGGCCATCTAATTGGTCCAGAAACCAATGGGTTGGGCCAGAGCCAGAACACATGTGGTAAAGCAGGTTTGAAAATCTGTCATTGGTTTTGATACTCTGATTGGTTAGAGACGATGCAATTACTGATGAATTGTTTTGTACACAAACAACTTAAATTATGTCAGTCTCAGACTAAAGTATGTAGCGAAGGACAGAGCAGTGGAAGAATTTAGTGTGAGTCATCAGGCTATCAGTCCACTGCTACCTGTCACTCACACTGTCTCTCTCTGTCTGGGGGGATTGATGTAGCCTTGAGGTTAGAGGGCTGGGCCATAAGAAGCCCCCAAATGAGTATATTAAATACTCCCAGAGAAATTATTTTACATGAAACCGAGTAACATCTGATGTGGTTGAGAGAGAACGAGCGAGAGAGACGACATAAATAACAAATCCGGTACCTGTTAGAGCGTGGTTGACAGTTGATCATATTATTTGTGGCGGGGCTGGGTTATTATTTCCGAATGTGTGACACAAACTACTCGGTTGTCGTAGTCCATTCTACACTCATACAGCTGGAAAGACAGACGGAGCGGGGGCGCAGCGTTTGAGGGTACATGTGTGTGTTTGGTCGGGGAGTTGACGCCTGGCAATGGACACCTACAGACCACACGCCTTGCTGATTTTACTGTTGTTATCGTCGGATAGTTGTCTGCCGTCGATGTTTCCAACACAACTCATGTAAGTAGGCTTGCTACCATTCAAATTCCCGCCTAGATTGTCAAATCCCAGTTGTTGGTTGTGTGACACTGTTGTAAGTAAAACTGATTAATTATTTGTTTATGTGTGTTTGTGTGGTGTGTGTGTGATTCCTAATGGTGAAGAACTAAAACAATGGTATGTGAAGAAATACTGTAATCAGGGGCCGATTGGCCATCTAGCAATTCTGGCTAATGCATATGGGCTGGACATTTTTTTAATATAAAAAATAAAACAATAAAAAATTTGATAAGGCCAGCTGCCCATGGGATTGTTAAGATGTATTTTTGTATTTCTTTYCCCCCCCCACAATTTCTCTGTTATACTAATCTATAATGAGCCTTTGGCTGATCAATAGGCAACGGCCGGCCCTTCTACCAAGATGGGCCATCCCGATTTCTGAAAGGCTGAGCTTAGGTCACGCACAGTCAAATTCAAAGTTAAATGTGGCATCAGCAAGATCTGCTCCTACTGTCTTCATTTAGACAGCCAAGATCATGGATAGTAAAAAACGGAAAGGGTGCATGTAAATGTAGAAAAAGMACATTTTACATTGTCACCTCACTCAAAACTTTAGCTAAAACCATGATATGATTTGACCATGATATGGTCAAAAAAGTTAATTGCATTGTCCTCATTATTCCAGTAATGAAATTGTCTGTCCTGTGCCTGTGCCCTAGCTGGGGACTGCTGTAGTGATCCAGGTAGCAACTCTCCTCTCCCCTCATGCGCTCAAGAGAAAAATATAACATTTCAAAATGCAATTGTGGGAAAACACAGCGTTGGAAGCTTCATCCCCCTGTCCCTGTCGGAGAGAGAAGGCTCTCAGCTTTCTGTAGGTAAACTTTTTATTTCTCCACGCTCAATCTTCAGCTCAATAGCAACTATTTAACAACCAATATATTTGATATGGCTTTGAGATATGGAGTGGCAAAATGTGCACCGGTCATTGCTGTTACCCAGGCAGGTAACACTTTACAATAAGGTACCATTTGTAAAGGGTTTATAAAGAGGTTCTAATTATGCTATTAATGTTTATGTAATCATTTGTAAATGCATTAATAAACAGTTATATTGCATTGGTCAAAATAGTGCAATAACTGGTCAGTTTTTTCCATATAGCTAACAGTTTAAGCTACAAACTAATGGTGTCACGTGACTCATCTGAAGGTAACTGATACCAGCTTAAAAAAGGGAATGGAAGTATGAAGGTAGTTTTGTGCCCGCCCAAAAAAAGGGTCAAATATGTGTGAAAAATATATATACAGTACCAGTCAAAAGTTTGGACACACCTACTCATTCCAGGGTTTTTCTTTATTTTTACTATGTTCTACATTGTAGAATAATAGYGAATACATCAAAACTGTGAAATAACACATATGGAATCATGTAGTAACCAAAAAAGTGTTAAACAAATCAAAATATATTTTATATTTGAGATTCTTCAAATAGCCAACCCTTGCCTTTAGGACAGCTTTGCAAACTCTTGGCATTCTCTCAAACAGCTTCCAGAGGAATGCTTTTCCAACAGTCTTGAGTTTTTTTATGTCTCCTAGATTTAGGGCAGGCACTTCAAAACCTTGTTTCTTATTTATTTATTTTTGACTGTCCTTTTTTCCATTTATGAATGTGTTATTCAATGCATTTCTATTAGTAGTCAAGGCCAAAATCTATATTTTATCCAACAATTCTTTTTTATTTTTTTGTATGCCTAAAGGGGTCCTAAAATTCATAATCATATAACTAAATGATTCATAGTATGACCATCTTAAAACATTTCCATATGTCAGCTTAGCACCCCCTTCTCCACCAATGTCTTAGACTCTGAAGTATTAAGTTGCAAAAATGTATACCAGTATATAATCTCCTCATACATGCAATACATAGAAAGAACAACATTGCATGTAAAGAAGGATACATTGGTAAAACAATTTTAATTGCAGTGACTGAAATATGTAGCCTATTATTGGTATAGTGAGTAATCTTGCTAATTCAGACAAACAGGGGACATTGTTTTCTTCCCTTTTTTAACATTACAAGTCAGAATAGAAATTGATAACAGATTAACCATTTAAAGTACAACATAGTGTCTCATGATCCTCTTCTGTCTTCATCGGTTTCTTTCTTGTTAAGCATTTTCCCATCCTGGAGTCTGAGACCTTATGGGAATGTGTGGGAAAGAAGAGGAATTCATGACAATTTAGCATAGTCACTAGCTACATTATTCTACTATCCTCATTATCAAGATTTCTACCATTTAGGCTTAACTAGTTATGTTATCATCTGCTAACTAATAATAATAATAGCAAGTCATGTGAAACACTAGCTAACACTAATAGATAGCTTCCATAGATGAAAGGGGCTAGCTAGTTATCACAATTGTACTAATCCACTAGCTAGTTAGTAAGTTAGTCTTAAAATTATAGTGCTGACAAATTAGCACTACTAAAATTATAGTGCTTACCAGCTACCTAGATAGAGACTGTATCCAAGGTTAGATAACTAGCTAGCTAGCATGCTAATCCTAAAAAGCTATCTAAACAAATTGCATGGAAACTCTGTCATGTCGATTTTAGCTAGCTAGCTAGCCAGCAAATGTGATCTACTTAGCTAGTTAGCTATATCATGTCAAAGATTATTTCATTTCAAATCGTCTAGGAGAATGTCTATATAAAAAAAGTGTTTTAGGTTTTACCTAATTCTAGCTGGCTTGCTAATGTTTCCTAGCTAGCTAGGTAGGACAAAAGTATGTGTCTTGTGAATAACGTTTCATTTGCGCAATATCTTCTGTCTGGCCTTTGCACACTTCTCATAGCCACGTCCATCATCATTCTTCACGACGCACTGTCACATGATGTCAGTGTCAACACAACATTCTGGGCACGTTCCAGGTCGTCTTTATTTCACAGGTGGGCAGATCTCACAAAGTCGGAGGAATTTTTCAGAAACCAGCAAACTACACCAATAATATGGCTTGAGATTTTGAGATAAAGCCATAATTTCCGCAATAAATAAGTTTACCAACGCATCATTACGTTTCAAACGTGGGGCAAGACCATTGGTCTGAAAACCAATCATTTMTGTTACTGGTACAGAGTAACAATGCATCACACCCAAAAGTGAGAAAATAACTATTGTTTAACTGTGCAACCATTGAAAATAAGGTTACATGATGGTACATAAGGGTCCAATATAATACGCATTTGTAAGTGTATATATGGTTAATAGCTGGAGGTACATAGTGGCTCACTATTTGGCAAGCACTGACTGGCTATCGCACTGGTTTGACCAATTTCTTATAATCAATTTATTAATGGTTTATAATGCATGTACAAATGGTTAAATAATTGTTAATAATGTATATTACAAACCCTTTATTAACCCTTTACACATGAAACCTTATTGCAAAGTGTTGCCCATAGCCCTATAGGTCTCATGGGTAGAAGACTACAACTGCAAAACATTTTAGGACATTATATTTACTGTTGGATGAATATATGGCTACTAGAAGTGGGTATTATATTTAGAGTTAGCGATCAAGTTAATGTGTTTAAAGTTTCACCTTCCTCATGTTTTGAACCCCAMATTAATTAGCCTATGATATTAGTTAGTGCACTTAAATATGTATGTAATTCATCTCTATTGAACAAAGCTAAAAAATCTGGAAATTCTGGAGTCCTATTTTGAAAGTATAATATAGCAACAATAGTCTATTGTCAACCTAAAATTCATGACAATCACTGGATTAGATTGCAAATCAAAATATCTTGAATCATGCATTCCTGCTTGGACGTGTTAGATGAAACAACTTATTTATTGAATACCTCAGTAGTCGATGTATTGTACTTCTTAATAAAGAACCGTGAATTACTTATAAGATGATTACTCATGGATCTGACCAAATCATGGGCTGGTGCCACAAACGATAAAGCTTAGTGGCAACAGTGACACCAGGGGAAAATGTTTGTCTGGAGCCCTGTAATAGTAACACTTAGGGTCGGTGTTAATTTAGGGGAACACATGACAGGCACTAATTTGCAATATAGCCTAAGTTGTAGCTTGGCTTTTATAACGTATAAGGCTTAAGCAGACAACCTGACAGAGAACTAGAAGAAGGACAGGGTAACAGCAGAGAAGATGCTGAAACAGCTACTGTAGATAGCACAAAAGGGAGAATAACACAATGGGTTAGCAGAGGCACAGTTATTGCAGTGAGTTGCATCTCCAGTGGGGTTTTTGCATATTGTAATTGTTTAAAACATGAGCTTGTTTAAAAAGAGGAAGGGGAACATGTCTCGCAAGTCACTGGTAAAGAGATGGTTGAAAAACGCTGTACTGTACTGCCAGTGTTTATGTGTCAACACCACAGCCTGTGCGTAAGTGGGGTGTGTAGGGTCAGGGTGTATGTGTGGGGATGGGGTGTGTGTGTGTGTGTGTGCTGTGTGTGTGTGTGTGTGTGTGTGTGTGTGTGTGTGTGTGTGTGGTGTGTGTGGTGTGTGTGTGTGTGTGTGTGTGTGTGTATGGGTTGCCGTCGTGCACAGTGAAGTGGGCTGGTGTGGATAAAATGCCAAGGCCAAATTATTGTCCTAGTCCACCCCTGACTGTAATAACAAGCAGGTTAGAAAGTCTTGCGGTTTAGCACCTTGCCAATTCCCCCGTATGTTGACTTGTTACATCGCTGTGCTATTATGTCTGCAGATGTGGTAGTCGTGCGCACGGTCCCGTTTCTCTCTGTATTTCCACGGCCTGCCTTTCCTGGTTTGTGACGTGATTATTAAGTCCTTTTGGAATCCAGCCAGAGGGAGGATACAAGAAATGCAAAGGAGACTACCGAAACCATCTAAACTAGAACAACCATCTCAGTAACGGGAGCAATAAATCCAACCCCTTATGGATTAGATTCGTTTAGAAAAATGTAAATGATTTATCTTTGTATAGTATAAGTTCAATAAATCAATGTGCATGAGGAAACATATATATTAAAACTAACTATTCTAAAAATTGACCTGCAACGCAGCATGCTGAGAAATATGATAGTGAGGCCCCTCCAACGTCTTTTTCTCAGAGAGTTAACGCAAATTAACTCAACACAGTCGAATAACAACAACACCATGCGATTGAAAAGATTTCTTGAACCAAATGTCCTGTTCAGTTGTGCCAAAATGTAGGTGAGGTGACTGACATTCCTAACACTGGTCTGAATAATAGGCATGGAAAGTCACATCACTTTCTAATGACTAAATTCACTCTGAAGACAATGGGAAAGTAAACACTATTGTTTAAAATATGTTCTCCTGGTTGAAATTTGACTGACTATCTGTAACGTATACCCTGGGAGTCGGAAAGCATGTGGTGAGTTAAGTAATAAACGGAACATAGACCAATATAACAAACACGAGCAGTGTCTAGACATGAAACACATAGTCAATACTGCCTGGGGAATGGAACTAACATGCTGACCAGACCGGACACGTCGCGTGCGAGAGCTTCGCAAAATAAATGTAGAAATCCATGTTATTCAATTATTGCACCCACACTGCTCACGCGCGCCAACGAGCGTCTGCGATGCCAAGGGCTGAAATAGAAGTCCTTTCTATTTCTGACGCAGATCGCACTGAAAGTCCTGCCTCTCCCATCTCCTCATTGGTTTATAGAAGTAGGTACCCACGTGCCATCTCCTCATAGGTTATACCCACGTGGATGATTGAAAGATGAAATGTTTTGCCGGTTGTCGTGGTAAAAGTGTAGATGCCAATCACCATATAAGTTCAAAGATGAAATAGCCTGGAAGGAGGAGAGATGACTAGAAACGATTCGGTTGGCCGTTTTATGTGTGGATTAATTGTCAGAGTAGAGGACCTTGTGCATTTCAGGTAAAATAACATCTCAATGTTTATATCCCAGGACAAATTAGCTAGCAACAGCAAGCTAGCTAAATAGGACAAATTACCTAGCAAGTGCAAGCTTGCCGGTTTGGGTTCCGTGTTACTCTGTTATCTTTACAGCCAATTACAAGTCTGTCTCTGATCATTTCCTCTCTTATTAACCCGAAATCACATGAATCCGACAATTGACGCAACCTCACAACATATTGACCAGACGTCTCTGCTTGAGGTTGTTCTCGTAAATCACATTACGGGTGGGTTCAAATGTCTTTGTAAAACGTCAAGGATTTTCTTTGAATTTTTTCTATTCTCTTCCCCCAGATCTAGGTGACGCTGAAGCATATGGCACTCTCTTCCAATAACACTGAGCAGTGTTGCCACTCTCACATGTGGGTCTTTTTTATCTACACCTGTAGCGATTTCATAATTCTCCTACTGACGTTAGTTACCACAGCCAAGTCATAAAAGTCATACATTTCTACAATTTCGCTTCTTAAAATCTGATTTTAAACCTAACCCTTAACCCTAAACTTAACCAGACGGAAAACCGTATGCCTAACCTTAAATTAAAACAAAAAGCACATTTTAAAATCATAAGACAGACAATTTAGACTTTGTGGCTGTGGTAACTAGTTACAACCGCAAAGTAGCCTAAGTGAGAAATTACGCAATTTTTCCAAAACTGCAGCTCATTGTTGGAACACACATTTATTTTCCTACTTAAGTAAACTAGTCCATTTAGAATTTGTTATAAAACTGTTGTCATTTGGCAAGGAAGTTGGCTATCAGGTTTTAGGGAAGACCCAGATGCAGACAGTGTCGAAGTAACAAAAGTTTATTACTAGAACGGGGGAAGGGAAAACAACAGGTCAAGGGCAGGCAGAGGTCAGTAATCCAGATCAGAGTCCAAAAGGTACAGAACAGCAGGCAGTCTCAGGGTCAGGGCAGGCAGAGGCAATAATCCAGTGTGGGGTGACAAGGTACAGAATGGCAGGCATAGTCAGGGCAGGCAGAATGGTCAAAACTGGGAAAATTAGAAACAGACAGGAGTAAGGGGAAAACCGCTGGTAGACTTGACAAACAAAACAAACTGGCAACAGACAAACAGAGAACACAGGTATAAATACACTGGGGATAATGGGTATGGTGGCGACACCTGAAGGGGGGTGGAGACCAGCACAAAGACAGGTGAAACAGATCAGGGTGTGACAATGGCTTGTGTATCACTTTAGATCATTTTTT
>NC_036866.1:27462435-27519624 GCF_002910315.2 Salvelinus sp. IW2-2015
AGAGGAAGGATTGTTTAGCTTATCAAATCGCCACTCTAGAACGTAGATATTACAAACCCTAAAAACAATAACTGAGTATAATGCATCCATACATAGTATTTTGTTGATCATGTTCACACACGTGCTTAATAGATAGCTAGATCATTTCTGATGATAGAAAAAATATCATGGGACCAAAATGAGTGAGGTCACTTCTTATTCTATCTGAGACTTCTAACTTCTTTTATTCTATACTAGAGAATAAATTATGGTCCTTTACGGACTTGTCCATCCTTTTTTTTAAAATAGATTTTGGGGTATATTTCTTGTTAAATCACCAAATTATATCTTAATTTCTGAACACATCTATTAGTATAAAATAATAGTAATATTACCTTTTTTTATGTGATCATACAATTATAGCTCAGTGTTGTGAATTTTTTTATTTTATACTGTCGTCTATTGCTCGCACTTTATCCAAGGTGTCAATAATTTCGGACCCCCACTGTATATTAGAAGGGGTTCGAATACATAAATATATTTCATACTTCAATTCCAGCGGAAGATGAGAGAGTTTGTCTCTAATTCATACTTCTGCTCAACAGCAATACATGCACAGCATACAGTATATTACCCTCTCTGTTACCAACCTGTCACCTCACGAGTTACCAATGATCTATGCTAACCATCCCCTGGTCCTGGCCTGGCCGGCACATCTCACCTCAGGTTATCTACAAGTGGAACCTAAACATTCTGTTAACATGGCCCCATAAGACTTGAAATTAATCGTTCAAATGGTTGATTACCCCCATAAGATACGTACACCGCAAGGTCACTGTTGCTATATCATGCTTATTCAATTTCCCTCTCCACCCATTTGTGGGGTGCATTATAGTAGCATGTGGCATCCCAAGGCTCAAGCCCAACGCTGATTCAAAAAGCTCAATAGACACTCAAGGCCTTTTGCTGTTGGGGGTACATGAGGATGCATAGAACAGGTCTTACGTTGCCATGAGCGGCAAGCCCTCTTCAGTAACAGCTGTTCTATAGTGGCCTGGCTGCCCTAGCCACTATGCCTCTGGGCAATGGCTGAGGACTCTACTGTGTACAGGTTTCTGAGGTTGTCGCAGGAAGATCTAGAGGAAGAGTGAGCATAACACACTGGTATACACATACTGTCATAAGTGTCCTTGATAGATATCCATGGTTTTAATTTTTATATAGTGATTATTATGCGTTATTCATGTTTATGAAAGGGTTAGGTCACCGTTGTCGAGGCTCTTCCGGGCACGGCCTCGTGTCTGCCAAGTTGTTCCAGCCAGCTTAGTCTGTAATCTGATCCACCCATTCTTTTCCTAATAGGACAAGAGAGAGGCACAAACAACCCAATCAGATCACCAAAAACAAAATCCACCATACCGGTATCTCAATTAATCACTCTCCCTCCTCACTAATTAGCCAGCGTTTATGTTACTAGTAGCTGCCTATCATCTGCCAACAATGCCTGCAATCAGATAACTTCAGATGGTTTCAAAGCCAATATAACCACATCAGACGACTCCCACAAGAATGGAACATGGCATCAACCTGTCCAGTCCAATCACTTCAACCAAATCACTCTAATACAATGTCACCCAATAAGATCACTGGCCCTAGCCGTCAACACTGCCAGAGCCAAATCAGATCATCTTAGGGGTCAAAGGAAAACAAAACCAATCAAATCTTATTACTAGGTCACACACAATGTCAACAAGGTAGCCGTCTCAAGTTGGGGTCAGACCAATGAGATTCAGACCAGTGAATGTGGTGTGGACAGGCTCTGAGAAATTACCTGTGTGTGTGTGCGTGTGGCATGTGTGTGTGATGTGTATGTGTGTGATGTGGTGCCTTGTTAGAGAAACCAGAAACAAAAGGGTCCACTTCATATTCAAGTGTGAGGTGGAGCCAAAAGTTACTCACTGAGCTTCTTGATATATCACTACTGACATACAGCACCTTTGTCTGTCTCTGTCTCTTCTCGTTACATCTCTCCGGCCTCTCTCCCTCCCCCTCTATATATCTCTCTCGCTATATTTTCTCTTCTCTCTATTTCACAGGATCACATTTGATGCAAACCTCCTGACATCCTGGGCTGAGCACTGTGGTGTTGCTTAGAGTAAAAAGAGCTCACCATGAAACATCTGGGTCCTGCTATAAGAAATGTTTTAATTCCGTAACCTTTAGAAACATTGTGAAACATTGCACACACACACGGACACGACAAAGTGGGAGAGAGACAGGAAGAGAGAATATTGCAATGCAGTTGGCTGGGGGTTGGAGTGGGATGTAGATGATTTCATTGCACTCACAGACCACGCCACACACACACACACACACACACACACCACACCCACACGACACACACACACACACACACACACACACACACAGCACACACACACACACACACACCACACACACACACACACACAACACACACACACACACACACACACAACACAACACACACACACACACATCACACACACACACATCCGTGTGTCATTTGCAGCTATTCACACAGTCCCCCTGAGAGTAAATGTAGTGGTAATGAGGATTGTGACACGGGAACAGGAATGAATTGACGGGGAGGGGTGGAGAGGAGGTGAGGTAAAGGAATAATTGGTGTCCCAAATCTGTTCTCCTCTCCTCCATCCATAGTGGCCTGAGATCTAAAGCCCTGAGAACCTCTGAGCAGACAGTGTGTGGTGTTTGTGTGTGGCGTGTTGCCTCCATCCATGCATAGATGTTGTGTGTAAATAGTACCTACTAGACCGGCGCTAAACAGACACGTCTTTCTCCTAGCCAACTTTGGAGTACTTTAAATTTTTTTTGTGTTTTTTTCTTACATTACTTGCTCAGCATTTTCCTTATATTATTATATAGATCAGTGGTCACTCAGAACTTTTTGCCTGAAATCGACTTCCCTGTCCTGGATCCTTTGTTTGAACCTTCCCGAGGAGCTCTATTCATCCGGGGGCTGCAACCAAACACTGACGCCAGATAAGAGGTGGAATGAGTGAAGACCCTAGACTCAGACGGTTCAGGTCCCTGGACGAAGTAAAGTAGGACAAGCTCAGGGATGAGGATCTTCGCATTGCAGAAAGACATCAGGGACGTTACCTATACTCTGTTTTTACTGAAATCATGGCTCTCTTTCCGGGTATATTGTCCTGTGGCATTCGAGTCAGCAAGTTTTCATCGAGTCCAGGAAGAAAGAACTCTCAGAGAAAATAGAAAGACGGAGGGGTTGCTTCATGCCTAACAACTCACTTGTGTTGAATTAGTACAAGGAACTCAAAATCCTTTTTGTTATCCCTATCTGGAATACCTCACTATCAGAATGAGACCGCATGATCTACCAAGAAAAATTACTCGTCACAGTCGACTGCCGTTGTTTTCCACCCAGCCGACACCGCGACAGCTCTCAGGAACTACACTGGAACCTTTTGGTGGCAAATTGGAAACCCCATTACCTCCATGACATCCGCATTTACCCTAACGTGTGGACTTTAAAAACGTGAATCATGAGGAACAGCACTACCCGAAATAATATTCAACTACGGCACATAGGCCATGGATCATTAGTAAATATCTCCTTCCGGGATGGCTACAGAGGCCTCCCACCACCCTCCCCTATCGGCGAATCAGATCAGCCCTCCATTTGCTCCTCCCCACCTATAGGCAGAAACGTAAACAGACAGCTCCCCAAGGTAAAGTGACAGTTATTAGCCTTGGTCTGACTAATCAGAATCTATGCTTCGAGATGTTTGATACCTCGGCCTAGAAAATGTTCCGGGTCAACTCTGAGAATTGTATTGACGTATACGTGAGACTGGGTCTCAGGAATTGCATAGACGACGTTATTCCACTGTGACAATTAGAATTGATCCAAACCAAAAACCGCTGTCAAATGACAGCATCGTGCAAAACTGGAAAGCGCAAAACAACAAGATTTAGCCATGGCAAGGTGATTGGGAACATCGACGTGTACAAACAGACCAGCTACGACCGTCGTAAGGCAATTAAAGAGGTAAAAACCGACGTACAGGGACAATAATGGAGTTGCCGACTCAACGACCCAGAGACACTAAGCGTATGTGGCAAGAACTCCAGACAACATGGATTAATCAAGGTAAACGCCAGCCACTTCGCAGACACTGACACCTCACTCCCAGATGAGCTGAAACACTCTCTTCACCCGCTTTCAAGAATTTGTATACAGCCCAACAATTTTGTATAACAGCCCCAATAGATCCACGGACGACGAATTGCCATTGCACTGCACAATCTCACCTAGACAAAGTATATACGTAAGATGCTGTTCGTCAACCACAGCTCAGCTTTTTCAACACCGTAGACCCTCCAAGCTCATCACTAAGCTCAGGGCCCTGGGTCTGTAACCCTTCCTGTGCAGCTGTGTCGTGCTCTCCGTGAACTTGCTGATAGGAGACCCCAAGTGGTGAAGGTAGGCAACAACACCTCTGCCAATTGATCTTCAAACAAGAGGACCCACAGGGGTGCGTGCCTCAGCCCCTCCTTTACTCCTGTTCACCCATGACTGCGGGCCATGACGAACATCTCCAACTCACAACACTGGTAGGTCTGATTACCAACAAATAGTGAGCCTATAGGGAGGAGGTAAGAGCCCTGGCGTAGTGGTGCCAGGAAAATAACCTCACCCTCAACGTTAACCAAATGAAGGAGCTAATCGTCGAACTACCGGATACAACAGAGAGAACACGTCACATCCACATCGACGGCGGGCGCATGGAGAGGGTCAAAAGCTCAAGTTTCCTCGTGTGCACATCAAAGACAACCTGAAATAGGCTTAAGAAATGTGGCTGGCAACGTCCGCAAACAGCAGGGCTCTCCAGAAGGTGGTGCGGTCAGCCCAAGGCATAACTGGGGAGCGCACTGTCAGCCCTCAAGAGATATCTACACTACCCGGTGTCCACAGGAAGGCCAAGAAGATCATCAAGAATCTACACTCCCAAGCCATGGCTGTTCACCCCGCTACATCTAGAAGGCGGGGACAGTAGCAGGTGCATCAAAGCTGGGACGGAAAGGACAGAGAAAACAGCTTCTATCTCAGGCCATCAGACTTTTACTGAGTATCACTAGCCAGCCTCAGCCCAGTACTTCTGCCCTGCACCTTAGTCACTGTTCTAGCGGGCAACCACCCTGTTGGCACACATCTCCATTCAGACCACATTCACACTCCTCCAATATGTCGTGCTGTGGCCAAAAAACCTCAACATTTAAACACACAAAAAAAGTGATACTTTGTAAACTCATGTGCATTTGTTTTAAAACAATTGTTGATAATCTCCAACGCATCTACAAATCGAACTTTGATTTACAAGTGGATATCTGTCAAACTGACCAATCCAGACGCACCTCAGTCCATTCATGTTTAGTCAGCGAAGTTTGTCTGAGTTGGCAGGGATTCTCTACTCTGCTCATAAGAGATATTAACTACTGGTGGGCTTTTAAAGGTCTGGGTTAGAGAGAGAGAGAACGAGAGAGCGCGAAAGAGAAAGAGGGAGTGTAATGATTATCATCGCGAATCGCTGTGTTGAACTATTGGACTAATTACACATCACTATAGAAGGCAGAAACAGTCTAACACACACACACACACACACACACACACCACACACACACACCACACACACACACACACACACACAACACACACACACACACACACACACACACACAACACACACACACACGATCACCACACGACACACACCACAAACACACACACACACACACACACATCACACACACTTCTTGTGGCACGCATGCTTATACACATAGATAGGGCTTCAATAACAGTGGGGACAGTTCAACATTTAAGAAACACAACTCTACTAGATAAACTATACCAATGTTTTCACCAGATCAAAAGGCAAAGGCAAAACAGACAGATGGCAGTTTAATGTTTGGACTGCATTTACACAACCTGCCACAGATACTTCTCCTCTGTGTCGCATCCTATTACATCCCCAGAGTAAACACTGGAACAGCTGACACATGGTTCCTAGAGTGGGGGTGAAACTAACTGATCAACACAATAATATCTGGCTGTTACCTTCAATTATCAGCTCTTATCACCTGGAAGATCATTGCGGAACAGAGCATCACTCTCTTCTTCTTAATTTCCCAAGCTACATACTGGGTGGTGTTATTAAGAGTCTAGACTAGGTCATATAATCTGTGTATTGCATAGTAATAACCATATTGGTCTCTGAAATAAACCCATGAAACATATTCTGTGTTTCACTGTATGAACTTGTAGGATTGGTAGTCACTGTAGGCATTAGGCTACAGTATAAAGCCTCATTTAAATATATTCTACAATCGCATTAGTTTAGTTTAAACAAGTTGACACGACATGCCTTGTCATGCGCACGTCTTCATTGATCACATAGCTGACCCTAATGAAGGCGACCAGCACGTGGGAATTGCTAGTAAAATAAGACAATGTTCATTACATTCGCACTTACATAAACAGGCTATACACTGTAAACCATGAAAGAATGTGACATGTTTTAGGGATGGGCATGGTAATCAAATACTCAATACTAAACGCCATCAAAACTCGATCTTTAACCAAGAGAACAATTTGTTTTTCCCAAATACTGTAAACTTATTTGGTCTAAATTGTTTCTTGCTTTGTCTAGCGTTCCATTTTGTGTTCATTTGCAGGACACAAAAAAGAATAAACCAAACCAAGTATCACACAGTTTTGCTCCCTGAATTCCTTTCCCTCTGTCTCTCACTCACCAAAATGTGTTACTGACTGATACACAGGCGTAATGTGTGTGCCTATAGAAATAAATGCCTATGACGTTTTATGTGTGGATTAATTGTCAGAGTAGAGGACCTTGTGCATTTCAGGTAAAATAACATCTCAATGTTTATATCCCAGGACAAATTAGCTAGCAACAGCAAGCTAGCTAAATAGGACAAATTACCTAGCAAGTGCAAGCTTGCCGGTTTGGGTTCCGTGTTACTCTGTTATCTTTACAGCCAATTACAAGTCTGTCTCTGATCATTTCCTCTCTTATTAACCCGAAATCACATGAATCCGACAATTGACGCAACCTCACAACATATTGACCAGACGTCTCTGCTTGAGGTTGTTCTCGTAAATCACATTACGGGTGGGTTCAAATGTCTTTGTAAAACGTCAAGGATTTTCTTTGAATTTTTTCTATTCTCTTCCCCCAGATCTAGGTGACGCTGAAGCATATGGCACTCTCTTCCAATAACACTGAGCAGTGTTGCCACTCTCACATGTGGGTCTTTTTTATCTACACCTGTAGCGATTTCATAATTCTCCTACTGACGTTAGTTACCACAGCCAAGTCATAAAAGTCATACATTTCTACAATTTCGCTTCTTAAAATCTGATTTTAAACCTAACCCTTAACCCTAAACTTAACCAGACGGAAAACCGTATGCCTAACCTTAAATTAAAACAAAAAGCACATTTTAAAATCATAAGACAGACAATTTAGACTTTGTGGCTGTGGTAACTAGTTACAACCGCAAAGTAGCCTAAGTGAGAAATTACGCAATTTTTCCAAAACTGCAGCTCATTGTTGGAACACACATTTATTTTCCTACTTAAGTAAACTAGTCCATTTAGAATTTGTTATAAAACTGTTGTCATTTGGCAAGGAAGTTGGCTATCAGGTTTTAGGGAAGACCCAGATGCAGACAGTGTCGAAGTAACAAAAGTTTATTACTAGAACGGGGGAAGGGAAAACAACAGGTCAAGGGCAGGCAGAGGTCAGTAATCCAGATCAGAGTCCAAAAGGTACAGAACAGCAGGCAGTCTCAGGGTCAGGGCAGGCAGAGGCAATAATCCAGTGTGGGGTGACAAGGTACAGAATGGCAGGCATAGTCAGGGCAGGCAGAATGGTCAAAACTGGGAAAATTAGAAACAGACAGGAGTAAGGGGAAAACCGCTGGTAGACTTGACAAACAAAACAAACTGGCAACAGACAAACAGAGAACACAGGTATAAATACACTGGGGATAATGGGTATGGTGGCGACACCTGAAGGGGGGTGGAGACCAGCACAAAGACAGGTGAAACAGATCAGGGTGTGACAATGGCTTGTGTATCACTTTAGATCATTTTTTATAGGCATTTATTTCTATAGGCACACACATTACGCCTGTGTATCAGTCAGAACACATTTGGGTGAGTGAGAGACAGAGGGGAAAGGAATTCAGGGAGCAAAACTGTGTGATACTTGGTTTGGTTTATTCTTTTGTTGTGTCCTGCAAATGAACACAAATGGAACGCTAGAGCCAAAGCAAGAAACAATTTAGACCAAATAAGTTTTACAGTATTTGGAAAAACAATTGTTCTCTGGTTAAAGATCGAGTTTTGATGGCGGTTTGAGTATTGGAGTATTTGATTACTCATGCYCATCCCTAAAACATGTCACATCTTTCATGGTTTTACAGTGTATAGCCTGTTTATGTAAGTGCGAATGTTAATGAACATGTCTTACTTTTTACTAGCAGATTCCCACGTGCTGGTCGCCTTCATTAGGGTCAGCTATGTGATCAATGAAGACGTGCGCATGCCAAGGCATGTCGTGTCAACTTGTTGAAACTAAACTAATGCTGATTGTAGAATATATTAAATGAGGCTTTTATACTGTAGCCTAATGCTACAGTGACTACCAATCCTACAAGTTCATACAGTGAAACACAGAATATGTTTCATGGGTTTATTTCAGAGACCAAATATGGTTTATTACTATGCAATACCAGATTATATGACCTAGTCTAGACTCTTAATAACACACCAAGTGTAGCTTTGGGAAATTAAGAAGAAGAGAGTGATGCTCTGTTCCGCAATGATCTTCCAGGGTTAAAGAGCTGATAATTGAAGGTAACAGCCAGATATTATTGTGTCTGATCAGTTAGTTTCACCCCCCACTCTAGGAACCATGCTTCAGCTGTTCCAGTGTTTACTCTGGGGATGTAATAGGATGCGACACAGGGAGAAGTATCTGTGGCAGGTTGTGTAAATGGCAGTCCCAAACATTAAACTGCAATCTGTCTGTTTTGCCTTTGCCTTTTGATCTGGTGACAACATTGGTATAGTTGTATCTAGAGGTTGTGTTTCTTAAATTGTTGAACTGTCCCCACTGTATTGAAGCCCTATCTATTGTATATAAGCATCGTCACACAAGAGTGTGTGTGTGTGTGTGTGTGTGTGTGTGTGGTGCTGTTGTGTGTGCGTGTGTGTGTGTGTGTGTGTTGTGTGTGTGTGTGTGTGTGTGTGTGTGTGTGTTGTGTGTGTGTGTGTGTGTGTGTGTGTGTGTGTGTGTGTGTGTGTGTGTGTGTGTGTGTGTGTGTTAGACTGTTTCTTGCCTTCTATAGTGATGTGTAATTAGTCCAAATAGTTCAACACAGCATTCCGCTGAGATACTCATTACACTCCCTCTTTCTCTTTTGCGCTCTCTCGTTCTCTCTCTCTCTAACCCAGACTTTAAAAGCCACAGTAGTTATATCTCTATGAGCAGAGTAGAGCATCCCTGCCAACTCAGACAAACTTCGCTGACTAAACATGAATGGAGCTGAGGTGCGTCTGGATTGGTCAGTTTGACAGATATCCACTTGTAAATCAAAGGTTCGATTTGTAGATGCGTTGGAGATTATCAACAATTTGTTTTAAAACAAATGCACAATGAGTTTACAAAGTATCACTTTTTTTGTGTGTTTAAATGTTGAGGTTTTTGGCCACAGCACTGACATATTGGAGGAGTGTGAATGTGGTCTGAATGGAGATGTGTGCCAAACAGGGTGGTTGCCCGCTAGAACAGTGACTAAGGTGCAGGGCAGAGTACTGGGCGGAGGCTGGCTAGTGATGACTGTTTAAAAGTCTGATGGCCTGGAGATAGAAGCTGTTTCTCTGTCTYTCCGTCCCAGCTTTGATGCACCTGTACTGTCCCCGCCTTCTAGATGGTAGCGGGGTGAACAGGCCATGGCTTGGGTGGATGAGATTCTTGATGATCTTCTTGGCCTTCCTGTGACACCGGGTAGTGTAGATATCCTTGAGGGCTGACAGTGCGCTCCCAGTTATGCATTGGGCTGACCGCACCACCTTCTGGAGAGCCCTGCTGTTGCGGACGTTGCCAAGCCACATTTCTTAAGCCTATTTCAGGTTGTCTTTGATGTCCACAACGAGGAACTTGAAGCTTTTGACCCTCTCCACTGCGGCCCCGTCGATGTGGATGTGACGTGTTCTCTCTGTTGTATCCGGTAGTTCACGATTAGCTCCTTCATTTGGTTAACGTTGAGGGTGAGGTTATTTTCCTGGCACCACTACGCCAGGGCTCTTACCTCCTCCCTATAGGCTCATCATTGTTGGTAATCAGGCCTACCAGTGTTGTGAGTTGGAGATGTGCATGGCCACGCAGTCATGGGTGAACAGGGAGTAAAGGAGGGGGCTGAGCACGCACCCCTGTGGGTCCTCTGTGTTGAAGATCAATGTGGCAGAGGTGTTGTTGCCTACCTTCACCACTTGGGGTCATCCTGTCAGGAAGTCCACGACACAGCTGCACAGGAAGGGGTACAGACCCAGGGCCCTGAGCTTAGTGATGAGCTTGGAGGGTCTACGGTGTTGAAAGCTGAGCTGTGGTTGACGAACAGCATTCTTACGTATTTACTTTGTCTAGGTGAGATTGTGCAGTGCAATGGCAATTTCGTCGTCCGTGGATCTATTGGGGCTGTATACAAATTGTTGGGGCTGTATACAAATTCTTGAAGCGGGTGAAGAAGGTGTTTAGCTCATCTGGGAGTGAGGTGTCAGTGTCTGCGAAGTGGCTGGCTTTACCTTTATAATCCATGATTGTCTGGAGTCCTTGCCACATACGTCTAGTGTCTGGGTCGTTGAGTCGCAACTCCATTTTGTCCCTGTACTGTCGTTTTTCCTCTTTAATTGCCTTACGGAGGTCGTAGCTGGTCTGTTTGTACACGTCGATGTTCCCAATCACCTTGCCATGGCTAAATCTTGTGTTTTGCGCTTTCAGTTTTGCACGAATGCTGTCATTTGACAGCGGTTTTTGGTTTGGATCAATTCTAATTGTCACAGTGGGAATAACGTCGTCTATGCAATTCCTGATGAACCCAGTCACCGTATACGTCAATACAATTCTCAGAGTTGACCCGGAACATTTCTAGGCCGAGGTATCAAACAATCTCGAAGCATAGATTCTGATTAGTCAGACCAAAGTTAAACTGTCCTTACCTTGGGAGCTTCCTGTTTACGTTTCTGCCTATAGGTGGGGAGGAGCAGAATGGAGGCTGATCTGATTTGCCGAAGGGAGGGTGGGGGAGGGCCTTGTAGCCATCCCGGAAGGGATATTAGCAATGATCCATGGTCCATGTTGCGAGTTGATATTATTTCGGTAGTGCTTTCCTCAGATTTCCTTTATTAAAGTCCACCGTTAGGGTAAATGCGATGTCAGGATATGGGGTTTCCAGTTTGCACAAAGTCCAGTGTAGTTCCTTGAGAGCTGTCGCGGTGTCGGCTTGGGGGTGAATATACACGGCAGTGACTGTGACCGAGTACATTTTTCTTGGGAGATCATGCGGTCTTCATTTGATAGTGAGGTATTCCAGATAGGGAGAACAAAAGGAATTGAGTTCCTGTACTAATCACACAGTGAGTTGTTAGGCATGAAAGAAACCCCTCCGTCTTTCTATTTCTCTGAGAGTTCTTTCTTCCTGGACGAAGAAACTGCTGACTGAATGCACAGGAACAATATACCCGGAAAGAGAGCCATGATTCAGTAAAACAGAGTATGTTACAGTCCCTGATGTCTTTCTGGAAGAAGATCCTCACCCTGAGCTTGTCTACTTTATTGTCCAGGGACTGAACGTCTGAGTCTAGGGTCTCACTCATTCCACCTCTTATCTGGCGTCAGTGTTTTGGTGCAGCCCCCGGGATGAATAGAGCTTCCTCGGGAAGTTCAAACAAAGGATCCAGGACAGGGAAGTCGAATTTCAGCAAAAAGTTCTGAGTGACCACTGATCTATATAATAATATAAGAAAATGCTGAGCAAGTAATGTAAGAAAAAACACAAAAAAATTTAAAKTACTCCAAAGTTGGCTAGGAGAAAGACGTGTCTGTTTAGCGCCGTCTAGTAGGGTAATATTTACACACACATCTATGCATGGATGGAGGCACACGCACACACAAACACACACACTGTCTGCTCAGATCTCAGGGCTTTAGATCTCAGGCACTATGGAGTGGAGGAGAGGAGAAACAGATTTGGGACACAATTATTCCTTATACCTCACCTCCTCTCACCCCTCCCCGTCAATCTCATTCCCTGTCCCCGGTCACAATCCTCATTACACTCATTACTCTCAGGGACTGTGTGAATAGCTGCAAATGACACCGGATGTGTGTGTGTGTGTGTGTGTGTGTGTGTGTGTGTGTGTGTGTGTGTGTGTGTGTGTGTGTGTGTGTGTGTGTGTGTGTGTGTGTGTGTGTGTGTGTGTGTGTGTGTGTGTGTGTGTGTGTGTGTGTGTGTGTGTGTGTGTGTGTGTGTGTGTGTGTGTTGTGTGTGTGTGTGTGTTTTGATGTGTGTGTGTGTGTGTGTGTGTGTGTGTGTGTGTGGCGTGGTCTGTGAGTGACAATGAAATCATCTACATCCCACTCCAACCCCCAGCCAACTGCATGCAATATTCTCTCTTCCTGTCTCTCTCCCACTTTGTGTGTCCGTGTGTGTGTGCAATGTTTCACAATGTTTCTAAAGGTTACGGAATAAAACATTTCTTAGTAGGCAGACCCAGATGTTTTCATCTGAGCTCTTTGTTACTCTAAGCAACACCACAGTGCTCAGCCCAGGATGTCAGGAGGTTTGCCATCAATGTGATCCTGGTGAAATAGAGAGAGAGAAAAATATAGCGAGAGAGATATAGAGAGGGGGAGGGAGAGAGGCCGAGAGAGATGGAGAGAAAGAGACAGAGACAGACAAAGGTGCTGTATGTCAGTAGTGATATTATCAAGAGCTCAGTGAGTAAACTTTTGGCTCCACTGCACTTGAATATGAAGTGGACCCTTTTGGTTCTGGTTGCTCTAACAAGGTCACACACATGCACACACATACACATACACACACATGCACACGCACACACACACAGGTAGATTTCTGCAGAGGCCTGTCCACACACATCACTGTCTGAATCTCATTGGTCTGACCCAACTTGAGACGGCTACCTGTTGACATTGTGTGTGAACCTAGTAATAAGTATTTGATTGTTTGACTTTTCCTTTGACCCCTGAGAGTATGATCTGATTGGCTCTGGCAGTGTTGACGGCTAGGCCAGTGATCTTATTGGGTGACATTGTATTAGAGTGATTGTTGAGTGATTGGACTGGACAGGTGATGCCATGTTCCATTCTTGTGAGAGTCGTCTGATGTGGTTATATTGGCTTTGAAACCATCTGAAGTTATCTGATTGACAGGGATGTTGGCAGATGATAGGCAGCTACTAGTAACATAAACGCTGGCTAATTTAGGTGAGGAGGGAGTTATTTAATTGAACTACCGGTATGGGATGTTTGTTTTTGTGATCTGATTGGTTGTTTGTGCCTCTCTCTTGTCCTATAGGATAAAGGAATGGGTGGATCAGATACAGATAGAGCTGGTGACACTGGCAGACACAGCCAGTGCCGGGAAGAGCCTCACACAGGTGACCTAACCCTTCATAACATGTTATAACGCATAGTAATCACTATATAAAATAAAACATGGATATCTATCAAGGGACACTATGACAGTATGTGTAACCAGTGTGTATGCTCACTCTCTCTAGATCTTCCTGGACAACCAGAACCTGTACACAGTAGAGTCTAACATTGCAGAGGAACTAGTGGCTAGGGCAGCCAGGAACATAGAACAGCTGTTACTGAAGAGGGCTGCCGCTCTGGAAGTAAGACACACTGTTTCTATGCTCCTCATGTACCCCCAACAGCAAAGGCTTGATGTCTAGTTGAGCTTTTGAATCAGGTGTGCTTGAGCCTTGAGGATGCCACTGCTACGATAATGCACCACAATGGAGTGGAGAGGGATTGAAATGAATGACACAGTGACTCTTGGGTGTACGTATCTTATGGGGGTAATCACATTAATGTTATTTCAAGTCTTATGGGGGGCCCATGTACAGAATGTTAGGTTCCACTTGTAGATAACTGAGGTGAGATGTGCCAGGCCAGGCCAGGACCAGGGGATGGTTAGAAGACCATGGTAATGTGAGGTGCAGGTTGGTAACAGAGAGGAGTGATATACTGTATGGCTGTGCATGTATTGCTTTGAGCAGAAGTAGATTAGAGACACAACTCTCTCATCTTCCGCTGGAATATGAAGTATGAATATATTTTGTATTCGAACCCCTTCTAATATACAGTGGGGTCCGAAATTATTGACACCCTTGATAAAGGCGAGCAATAACGACAGTATAAAATAAAAAATTCAAACACTGAGCTATATTGTATGCAAAAAAAGGTAAATTATATTATTTTATACTAATAGATGTGTTCAGATTAAGAGATTTTGTTTAACAAGAAATACCCCAAAAATCTATTTAAAAAAAGGAAGGGGTACTAATTATTTTTATAAATAAAGTAGTCAAAAGTKTAATATTTGGTCCCATATTCCTATCACGCAATGATCACATCAAGCTTGTGACTTTACAAACTTGTTGGATGCATTTTGCAGTTTGTTTTGGTTGTTTTCTGATTAGTTTGTGCCCAACAGAAATKAATTGTAAATAATTGATTGTGTCATTTTGGAGTCATTTTTATTGTGAATAAGAATACAATATATTTCTAAATACATCTACATTAATGATTACGGATAATCCATCCTGAATGAATCCTGAATAAAGATGAGTGAGAAAGTTACAGAAGGTCAAAAATCATATCCCTAAGACAAGCTAACCTCTCACCATTACCAACAGGGGATGTTAGCATGTCTTGGGGGTTTGATATTCGACCCTCTGTAACTTTCTCACTCATCATTATTCACGCTTCGTTCAGGATGAATACGGAATTATTACAGATCATGCAGTCTCATTCAAAGTGAGAAATGCAGCATGTYCTTATTGGCAATCTATTTGTTATATGTACTGAGCTTTGACGCAAAACTAAAACCTAGCTACTCACTTGTATCTTAGCAGCCAGCTACACAGGTTTTTAGCTAGCTAGCTAGCTAACGTTATATCCCAACAACATTGACGCTCAATATATTTTTGTTCTCAGCCATATCTAAGCCATATTCAAAATGTAATTATTGAAATTGTATCTGTTTTGTTAGTTGACGTTGTAACGTTAGTAGTTAGCTTGCCAGTCAGGCTCCCTGGTTCACGTATTGTCCGAGCAGCCCAGCTATGGCACAAGTTGGCTAGCTGGTTAGCTAGATAACTCATTGTGACAACATTGACCCTCAGAATACTTATTTTGTTTCAATTATCTCAGCCAAATTCAGAATTGAATTCAAGGTTATCTATGAACTATCTAACATGCAGGCATGAACTCAGATCGACTACATACGTTTGTTGCTTCAAATCAACCTCTCCACCATAGCTAGCTAGTTACCTACATTGGCTAATCAAACCAATGCTCAAATTACATACAATAGCATAATGGCGTGACAATTTCATCAAACAGAAGTAGTAAATTATAGCTATGTCTTACCTTGATCATTGGTATTWGATACTATTTGGCCATATCTCCAATATAATTTGGAGTCTCATCACAAAGCGTCCAATGTTGCAGCATTTTAGCCTGATTTATCCTCACTTTCTGACAATTGTATAATTCATAAACAACTTAGCTATTGAAATGTAAACAGCAGGTGATGATACCAATTACAGAAAATATTACAATACCAAAGCATAAAAAACGTAACAATATTTCACTCAAGTCAACCTTACCAACATAATTATAATACATTCATCAGTACTATTCATATCAACCTTAGCACAAACAAGAATATGAAACAAAGATCATTCACTTTTTTTCAATTATGATGTAATGGTGAATGAATCACACATTGTTAAATGTGGTAGCTGCATGCTGTCTGTGTTTCCATCCCTCTCAGTCCAATCACCAAAGATGGCTATAGTAGAGGGAGAGAGGTTAAAAACTTCTTCGGGATCGGTGTCCCTTCCACGAGACGGTTGAGCTAACGTGGGCTAATGCGATTAGCATGAGGTTGGAAGTAACAAGAACATTTCCCAGGACATAGACATATCTGATATTGGCAGAAAGCTTAAATTCTTGTTAATCTAACTGCACTGTCCAATTTAGAGTAGCTATTACAGTGAAATAATACCATGCTATTGTTTGAGAAGAGTGCACAGTTTTGAACATTAAAAGTTATTAATAAACAAATTAGGCACATTTGGGCAGTCTTGATACAATATTTTGAACAGAAATGCAATAGTTCATTTGATCAGTCTAAAACTTTGCACATACACTGCTGCCATCCTCCCTCATGTGATACCCTTCCTGCAGGCTCACCCTGACATGACCCTCCAGCATGACAATGCCACCTGCTCATTCTGTGCGTGATTTCCTGCAAGACATGAATGTCAGTGTTCTGCCATGGCCAGGATCTCAATCCCATTGAGCATGTCTGGGACTTGTTGGATCGGAGGGTGAGGGCTAGGGAGACATTCCCTCCAGAAATGTCCGGGAACTTGCAGGTGCCTTTGTGGAAGAGTGGGGTAACATCTCACAGCAATAACTGGCAAATCTGATGGAGTCCATGAGGAGGAGATGCACTGCAGTACTTAATGCAGCTGGTGGCCACACCAGATACTGACTGTTACTTTTGATTTTGACCCGACCTTTGTTCAGGGACACATTATTTCATTTATGTTTGTCACATGTCTGTGGAACTTGTTCAGTTTATGTCTCAGTTGTTGAATCTTGTTATGTTCATACAAATATTTACATATGTTATTAAGTTTGCTGAAAATAAACGCAGTTGACAGTGAGAGGACTTGCTGAGTTTACATATGAGATGAGTAATGCAAGATATGTAAACATTATTAAAGTGGCATTATTTAAAGTGATTAGTGATCCATTTACTAAAGTMTGTATGTAGGCAGCAGCCTCTCTATGTTAGTGATGGCTGTTTAACAGACTCATGGCCTTGAGATAGAAGCTGTTTTTCAGTCTCTCGGTCCCAGCTTTGATGCACCTGTACTGACCTCGCCTTCTGGATGGTAGCGGGGTGAACAGGCAGTGTTCACGGGGTGGTTGTTGTCCTTGATGATCTTTTTGGCCTTCCTGTGACATCGGGTGCTGTAGGTGTCTTGGAGGGCAGATAGYTTGCCCCCGGTGATGCGTTGTGCAGACCGCACCACCCTCTGGAGAGCCTTGCGGTTGTGGGCAGTGCAGTTGCCGTACCAGGCGGTGATACAGTCCGACAGGATGCTCTCAATTGTGCACCTGTAAAAGTTTGTGAGGGTTTTAGGTGACAAGCCAAATTTCTTCAGCCTCCTGAGGTTGAAGAGGTGGWGTTGAGCCTTCACCACACTGTCTGTGTGGGTGGACCATTTCAGTTTGTCCGTGATGTGTTCTTAAAACTTTCCACATTCTCCACTACTGTCCAGTTGATGTGGATAGGGGTGTGYTCCCTCTGGTGTTTCCTGAAGTCCACGATCGTCTCCTTTGTTTTGTTGAGGTGCCCTCACCTCCTCCCTGTAGGCTCCCTGTCTCGTCGTTGTTGGTAATCAGGCCCACTACTGTTGTCATCTGCAAACTTGATAAATGATTTGGAGGCTTGCTTGGCCATGCAGTCATGCGTGAAAAGGGAGTACAGGAGGGGGCTGAGCATGCACCCTTGTGGGGCCCCAGTGTTGAGGATCAGCGAAGTGGAGATGTTGTTTCCTACCTTCACCACCTTGGGGTGGCCCGTCAGAAAGTCGAGGACCCAATTGCAAAGGGCGGGGTTGAGACCCAGGGCCTCAAGCTTAATGATGAGCTAGGAGGGTACTATGGTGTTGAATGCTGAGCTGTAGTCAATGAACAGCATTCTTACATTCAGTAGGTATTCCTCTTGTCCAGATGGGATAGGGCAGTGTGATGGTGATTGCATCGTCTGTGGACCTGTTGGGGCGGTATGCAAACTGAAGTGGGTCTAGGGGGACAGGTAAGGTGGAGGTGATATGATGCTGTATCGGAGTATTATCCTCAAAGCGGGTAAAGAAGGTGTTTAGTTTGTCTGGAAGCAAGATGTCGGTGTCTGTGATGTGGCTGGTTTTCTTTTTGTAGTCCGTAATTGCCTGTAGACCCTGCCACATACGTCTCGTGTCTGAGCCATTGAATTGCGACTCCACTTTGTCCCTATACCGACATTTCACTTGTTTGATTGCCTTGCAACAATGCAGTTTTAAGAAAATACCCCCAAAAAAGTAAGCTATAAGAATAACAAATAATTAAAGAGCAGCAGTAAATAACAATAGCGGGGCTTTATACAGGGGGTACCGGTACAGAGTCAATGTCAATGTGTCGGAGCACCAGTGTTGAGGTAATATGTAGGTAGAGTTATTTAAAGTGACTGTGCATAGATAATAACAGAGAGTAGCAGCAGCGTTCCAGAGGGTGGGGGGCCAATGCAAATAGTCTAGGTAGCCACTTGATTAGCTGTTCAGGAGTCTTATGGCTTGGGGGTAGAAGCTATTTTGGAGCCTCTTCGACCTAGAATTGGGGCTCCGGTACCGCTTGCCGTGAGGTAGCAGAGAGAAGAGTCTGTGACTAGGCTGGCTGGAGTCTTTGAAAAWTTTTAGGGCCTGCCTCTGACACCGCCTGGTATAGAGGTCCTGGTTGGCATGAAGCTTGACCCCGATTATGTACTGGGCCGTATGCACTAACTCTGTAGTGCCTTGCGGTCGGAGGCCGAGTAGTTGCCATACCAGGCAGTGATGCAACCAGTCAAGATACTCTCAATGGTGCAGCTGTAAAACCTTTTGAGGATCTGAGGACCCATACCAAATCTTGTCCGTCTCCTGAGTGAGAATAGGTTTTGTCATGCCYTATTCACGACTGTCTTGATGTGCTTGGACCATGTTCGTTTGTTGGTGATGTGGACGCCAAGGAACTTGGAGCCACGTCGATGAGAAGGGGGGTGTGCTTGGTCCTCCTTTTCCTGTAGTCCACAATAATCTCCTTTGTCTTTAACGTATCTCTAAACTGATTGAAGTGACAACAATAAGGGATCATAGCTTTCAAATGGATTCACCTGGTCAGTCTATGGCATGGAAAGCAGGTGTTCTTAATGTTTTGTACACTCAATGTACATCATTTATTGAAATAAAGGTGCTCTCTGCATGCAATGTGAGATGTGATTAGTGTCTTGGCATGGCCACCATCATAAAGTAGCTACTGTAGCTACCATAGCTGTTATCAACAGCACAGATCATGTTACCCCCTTGCTTGTGTGTTTCAGAGTGAGTGAGACAGTAGTGTGTGGGGGGGGACTATCCGTAGATCCTCTGGTATTCTACTTTGATTCAATTCAAATAAAATAAATGTTGTCACATACACGTGTTTAGCAGATGTTATTGTGGGTGTAGTGAAATGCTTGTGTTTCTAGCTCCAACAGTGCAGTAAYATCTAACAAGTAATATCTAACAATTTCACAACAATACACACAATATWCTCAAATCTAAAGTAAAGGAATGGAGTTAAGAATAAACTCAGCAAAAAAAGAAACGTCCTCTCACTGTCAACTGCGTTTATTTTCAGCAAACTAAACGTGTAAATATTTGTATGAACATAAGATTCAACAACTGAGACATAAACTGAAAAAGTTCCACAGACCTGTGACTAACATACATGGAATAATGTGACATTTCAGGGGGGAATGGCCCTRGCCCTCACCCTCCRATCCAACAAGTCCCAGATGTGCTCAATGGGATTGAGATCCAGRCTCTKTGCTGGCCATGGCAGAACACTGACATTACTGTCTGGCAGGAAATCACGCACAGAACGAGCAGTATGGCTGGTGGCATTGTCATGCTGGAGGGTCATGTCAGGATGAGCCTTCAGGAAGGGTACCACATGAGGGAGGAGGATGTTTTCCCTGTAATGCACATTGTTGAGATTGCCTGCAATGACAACAAGCTCAGTCCGATGATGCTGTGACTCACCGCCCCAGACCATGACGGACCCACCACCTCCAAATTGATCCCGCTCCAGAGTACAGGCCTCGGTGTAACGCTCATTCCTTCATCGATAAACGCAAATCCGACCATCACCCCATGTGAGACAAAATCGCGACTCGTCAGTGAACAGCACTTTTTGCCAGTCCTGTCTGGTCCAACGACGGTGGGTTTGTGCCCATAGGCGACGTTGTTGCCGGTGATGTCTGGTGAGGACTTGCCTTACAACAGGCTTACAAGCCCTCAGTCCAGCCTCTCTCAGCCTATTGCAGACAGTCTGAGCACTGATGGAGGGATTGTGCATTCCTTGTGTAACTCGGGCAGTTGTTGTTGCCATCCTGTACCTGTCCCGCAGGTGTGATGTTCGGATGTACGGATCCTGTGCAGGTGTTGTTACATGTGGTCTGCCACTGCGAGGATGATCAGCTGTCTGTCCTGTCTACCTGTAGCTCTGTCTTAGGTGTCTCACAGTACGAACATTGCAATGTATTGCCCTGGCCACATCTGCAGTCCTCATGCCTCCTTGCAGCATGCCTAAGGCACATTCACGCAGATGAGCAGGGACCCTGGGCATCTTTCTTTTGGTGTTTTTCAGAGTCAGTAGAAAGGCCTATTTAGTGTTCTACATTTTCATAGCTGTGACCTTAATTGCCTACCGTCTGTAAGCTGTTAGTGTCTTAACGACCGTTCCACAGGTGCATGTTCACTAATTGTTTATGGTTCATTGAACAGGCGTGGGAAACAGTGTTTAAACCCTTTACAATGAAGATCTGTGAAGTTATTTGGATTTATACTAATTATCTTTGAAAGACAGGGTCCTGAAAAAGGGCCGTTTCTGTTTTTTGCTGAGTTTATATAAATATTTGGGTGAGCAATATCAGAGCGGCATAGACTAAGATACAGTAGAATAGGATAGAATACAGTATATACATATGAGATGAGTAATGCAAAATATGTTAATATTATTAAAGTGGGCAGCGATTTCAAGTCTATGTGATGGCTTTTTAACAGTCTGATTGGCTTGAGATAGAAGCTGTTTTTCAGTCTCTCGGTCCCAGCTTTGATGCACCTGTACTGACCTTGGCTTCTGGATGATAGCGGGGTGAACAGGCGGTGGCTCGTGTGGTTGTTGTCCTTGATGATGTTTTTGGCCTTCCTGTGACATCGGGTGCTGTAGGTGTCCTGGAGGGCAGGTAGTTTGCCCCCGGTGATGCGTTGGGCAGACCACACCACGCTCTGGAGAGCCCTGCGGTTGCGGGTGGTGCAGTTGCCGTACCACTTATTGATACAGCCGAACAGGATGCTCTCAATTGTGCATCTGTAAAAGTTTGTGAAGGTTTTAGGTGCCATCCCAAATGTGGATTGACTGRTCTTCAGACAGTAAGTCAAAATTTAGTGGTACCGAGATACTGTATGTAAAGTATACATTTTTAGCGTGTTATCTTTGTGTTTTCTAGACTCTGGCCACGGCTGCTGAGAACTTTCAGATGGAACACCAGTGGGAGGATGAGTATGTGGTAAAACTGTGATTGTAATTATAACCAACATTACAGTTACATGATATACTGTAAGTGTAACTTGCCCCTCCCACCACCAATGTGTAATAAGAATGTGGGTAATGTGTGGCATCTGTTTAGTACTGGAACATTCACCACCCATTGGCTGAGAGACGGCAACCTCAGATGACTCTACARTACATGGTGTCTTATTACTGCTCTCTTTATGTGCTAAAAAGGAGGGAATATAGGGTTTCAACGCACACACACACATCCACTCACACTCACAAACACTGGCACGCTTGAGTTAGCGGCCATATATCTTGTTTAATAATAGTTGAACCAATATAGTTTAATGCTGTTGTCATCAAGAGATTTAACTGTTATTATTCATTACATATTGTGGGCCATTAAACCACTTATGTCCACAGATGGCCTCTACCTCACAATTACCGCTTCTCTTTCTCTTTTATCTTTTACTATTTTTTATTGTTGTCGAGAAGGAACCTGTAAATAATCATTTCGCTGAATGATGTTTGTGTCTGTATGTGTCCCGTACATACGACTAATAAAACTTGAAACTCTCTCCAACAAACACACATACACACACACACACGCACACGCACACACACACAAAATGCTCACTAGGGATATTTGTGTCATTTGTTACAGGATGGTGACATTGTTTACTACAATGCAAAGGACAATGTGAGTATTTTTATTCATTTTCTGCCAATGAACGAACACATGGGTCTCACACAGAGCTGTATCTATAATCAACCCACAATCTCACTCAGAAAAAGACTAGTGGTTTGGTCTACGACAGCTCCCGCCTCTCTTTCCAACTCACTCTTTTCACTCTTTGCTCTCCCTCTTTTCCTACTTCCTCATACCCTTTCTCTCTTCCTCCCTTACACCTCCCTCTCTCCCTCCCTGTCTAAATATCCCCTGCCCCTCTTCCTCTCTCTTAGGTGAAAAGGTCCCTGGTGTGCTTCCACTTTAATTGACATTTGAGATGTATGAGCTGCTACTGTTGCTTTATTAGGAGTCTCTTCCTACCCCATGTTAATCCACAGAGTTTGGGCTAAACATGTTTTGGCTTGAAAATGAGGCAGGTTTAACCTAGCCTTCTCCACACACCATTTATTTCTCTAAACCGGTGTAGTATAATAACTAGACATGCGTCTAATGAGGGTCAGTGGATTTGACATGTACATCTACTTGGTCTTAGCCTCCCTGTTTCATACATATACAATCTAATAGTGGACATAGGTTTTAGTCTGTTATAAATCACTGTCTAATATTCTCCTTTCCTCTCTTCTAGTTGGAGGTGAATCACACAGAGGGTAGGAAGAACCGGATCAGGCCAGCCTTTAAGGAGGACCCGTTGTTTAAACGCTTCACCTCTGATAACGACACTGCTGTACACATCCCTACTGACATCTACGATGGCTGTGAGTACACACCAGATGAGGCTGGTGGGAGGAGCTATAGGAAGATGGGCTCATTGTAATGGCTGGAATCTAATAAATGGTATAGAATCAAACATGTGGTTTGATGTGTTTGATACCGTTACCAACTATTCTATTACCGCCATTACAATGAGCCCGTCCTCATATAGCTCCTCCCACCAGCCTCCTCTGGTACACACACACAAACACATACTTGCACTATACACACATGCACGTATGTATGCATGAACGCGCACACACACACTACACCCCCCTCCATAAACACACACACAGCGTAACCATAGATATGACACAGACTGTACAAATCCCTAGATAAATGGTACCTTTATTAACAGCAGAGCAACATATTTATGTTTATATTCTTTATGTGTCTTTAACTGGAAAAGGACCTTGGGGTCATGCACAGACAATTTTAGATCAGAACTCTAACACCCAGTGTTAAATGTAACACTTAGTGTGTATATGTGACCCATTGAAAAAGTGTTAAACTAATATTTTTCAAAGTGTTGAAAAACAAACACCCCTAGAGTGTTGGTTCCCTAACGCCATGGGTTTTGCTGTTTTTTTGTGTTACGGAACAACACGTAGTTTTACAGTATTTGGGTTAACACTGTAGGGTGTAAAGTCTTATTTTCATATTTCCCAGCATGCCTTGTGAGTGAATTTGACCGATACACACACATGACTGTGTTTATTAGTGACAGAGACATGGTTGTTGCATTCATTAAGTTTCAGTCCAGAAGCATTTACCAAGTGACTGCCTAACTTAATTTTTTTAAATTGAAAGTAAGCCCTTCATGACCAATGTATTATACATTTCACAAGGTCTAGTTATTCTCAACATTGTGGTCTGAAAATCCTGACTAATGGGGAACATCAGATGGGTATACAACAAAGCAGGGTCAATGAGTTAGCCAGCTAACTTGTCCAAATAAAATACAAATATTTTTCAGAAAGCTAACCTTGAATGGGTATGGTGTAATTAACTCAACAACCCAAAACACTATCTAAGTTTAGCTTACTTAATGAACCAGAATACAGTGGCTTGTGAAAGTATCCACCCCCTTGGTATTTTTCCTATTTTGTTGCCTTACAACCTGGAATTAAAATAGATTTCTGGGGGGGGGGGGGGGGTTTGTATCATTTGATGTACACAACATGCCTTCCACTTTGAAGATGCAACATATTTTTTCTTGTGAAACAAACAAGAAATAATCAAAAATATGTTATGGTATGGTATGTCTCTATAARCTTGGCACATCTAGCCACTGGGATTTTTGCCCATTCTTCAAGGCAAAACTGCTCCAGCTCCTTCAAGTTGGTCGGGTTCTGTTGATGTACAGCAATCTTTAAGTCATACCACAAATTCTCAATTGGATTGAGGTCTGGGCTTTGACTAGGCCATTACAAGACATTTAAATGTTTCCCCTTAAACCACTCGGGTGTTGCTTTAGCAGTATGCTTAGGGTCATTGTCCTGCTGGAAGGTGAACCTCCATCCCAGTCTCAAATCTCTGGATGACTGAAACCGGTTTCCCTCAAGAATTTCCCCGTATTTAGCGCCATCCATCATTCCTTCAATTCTGACCAGTTTCCCAGTCCCTGCCGATGGAAAAACATCCCCCCTGCATGATGCTGCCACCACCATGCTTAACTGTGGGGGATGGTGTTCTCGGGGTGATGAGAGGTGTTGGGTTTGCACCAGACATAGCATTTTCCTTGATGGCCTAAAAGCTACATTTTAGTCTCATCTGACCAGAGTACCTTCTTCCATATATTTGGGGAGTCTCCCACATGTCTTTTGGCGAACACAAAACGTGTTTGCTTATTTTTTTTTTAAGCAATGGCTTTTTTTCTGGCCACTCTTCCGTAATGCCCAGCTCTGTGGAGTGTACGGCTTAAAGGGGTCCGATGGACAGATACTCAGAACTCCGCTGTGGAGCTTTGCAGCCCTTTCATGGTTATCTTTGTTGCCTCTCTGATTAATGCCCTCCTTGCCTGGTCCGTGAGTTCGGTGGGCGGCCCTCTCTTGGCAGATTTGTTGTTGTGCCATATTCTTTCAATTTTTTAATAATGGATTTAATGGTGTGCCACGGGATGTTCAAAGTTTCAGATATTGTTTTATAGCCCAACCCTGATCTGCACTTCTCCACAACTTTGTCCCTGACCTGTTTGGAGAGCTCTTTGGTCTTCATGGTGCCGCTTGCTTTGTGGTGCCCCTTGCTTAGTGGTGTCCCTAGCTTAGTGGTGTTGCAGACTCTGGGGCCTTTCAGAACAGGTGTGTATATATAAGTATACTGAGATCATGTGACACTTAGTTAAATAAAGTCCACCTGTGTGCAATCTAATTATGTGGCTTCTGAAGGTAATTGATTGCACCATATCTTATTTAGGGGCTTCATAGCAAAGGGGGTGAATACATATGCAATCACCACTTTTCATTTTTTTTTTTAAATACACATTTTTTCATTTCAATTCAACAATTTGGACTATTTTGTACATGTCCATTACAAGCAATCCAATTAAAAATCAATTTAAATTACAGACGGAAATGCAGCAAAATAGTAAAAACACCAAGGGGGATGAATACTTTTGCAAGACACTATATGTAGTTAATTCTGGTTGTTAATCCAAGTTACCTTTATGGTATACAGCTCATACCTGCAAATCATAATATGCTGGTTTGTGAAGTGATTAGTAATTATATCAGAATCCAACCAGAGGGAGGATATCCAACAATTTGACTATTGTGTCACCCACAACCTGCATTCAGAATGACTGCTGTGGTGAAGACCTTGACAAGTAAGACTAACTAAATCATCTAAACTGGAACAACCATCTCAGTAGCGGGGCAATAATTCCAACCCCTTATAGATTGGATTAGTTTAGAAAAATAATGGGTTGGTTGGTAGCAGTGTGTTTCACTAGTATTTACCTGCTGTCTGAAAGGTGTGTCTCCTGAGTCCTTCTGACATTAAATCTGGCTGCTTTGTCTAATATTGACCGGTGTGCTGCTTTCTGTGTGTGTTCGTGTGTGTGTGTGATTGGACTTACTTGCGCACGTGTGGGTGTTCGTTACTGAGTCAGTGTGTTTGTGTGTAGGGTCAATAGCGTGTGGTGTGTTGCGTCAGCCCTCACACGTAGAGGCAGCAGGATGGAGTCACTCCTTCAGCATGCACCTCGGCCTGCTGGGATAGCGTCTGGATCCAAGGTTACCCACTACTGACCTCACAGAGAGGGAGAGGGTGCATGTGGGAAATTAGTATGTGTGTGTGTGTGTGCAGGTGTCTGTGTAAGCTAAAGTGTGTGTGTGTATCTTGTCCCTTCCCAGACTCTGCTGGCAGGGGTCGGGGCTTGTTGCCATGTTTCCTCCTGCTTTCTCTGGGGGGGGGTAAGATTTGTGATTGGTGGACCGTAATGAGTATGTGTCAGCCCAGTGGCCTACTGGGTAATAGTACAAGCTGTTGCTATTTATAATCCTCATAGAAATCAGTAAACAGAGCGAGAGAGAGAGAATATATATATATATATATATATATATATATATACAGTTGAAGTCGGAAGTTTACATACACCTTAGCCAAATACATTTAAACTCAGTTTTTCACAATTCCTGACATTTAATCCGAGTAAAAATTCCCTGTTTTAGGTCAGTTAGGATCACCACTTTTTTTTAAAGAATGTGTAATGACAGAGTAATAGTAGAGAGAATGATTTACTTTAGTTTGTATTTCTTTCATCACATTCCCAGTGGGTCAGAAGTTTACATACACTCAATTAGTATTTGGTAGCATTGCCTTTGAAATGTTTAACTTGGGTCAAACGTTTCAGGTAGCCTTCCACAAGCTTCCAATAAGTTGGGTGAATGTTGGCCCATTCCTCCTGACAGAGCTGGTGTAACTGAATCAGGTTTGTAGGCCTCCTTACTCACACACGCTTTTTCAGTTCTGCCCACACACTTCCGGACTGGGGACCGTCGCTGGAGGCCCCGGACTGGGGACCGTCGCTGGAGGCCCCGGACTGGGGACCGTCGCTGGAGGCCCCGGACTGGGGACCGTCGCTGGAGGCTCCGGACTGGGGACCGACGCTGGAGGCTTCATGCCATGGATCCTCACTGCAGGTTCCAAGCCATGGATCATTACTGGAGGCTCCGTGCCATGGATCATCACTGGAGGCTCCGTGCCATGGATCATCACTGGAGGCTCCGTAACATGGATCATCACTGGAGGCTCCGTGCCATGGATCATCACCGGAGGCTCCGTGCCATGGATCATCACTGGAGTCTCCGTGCCATGGATCATCACTGGATGCTTCGTGCCATGGATCATCACTGGAGGCTTCGTGCCATGGATCATCACTGGAGGGAGGAGACGTATAGGCAGCCTGGTGCGTGGGGCTGCCACAGGGCTCACCAGGCTGGGGAGACATACAGGAGGCCTGGTTCTGGGAGCAGGCACAGGATGAACCGGGCTGTGGGGGAGCACTGGAGATCTGGTGCTTATCCCTGGCACCGCTCCTCTTGGCTGAATGCCCACTTTAGCCCGGCACAGGCGGAGCGCAGGCATAGGACGCACTGAGCAGTCACAGCGCACCGGAGACACAGTGCGCAGAGACGGCGCAGGATACCCTGGGCCGAAACGGCGCACCGGAGACCAAGAGCGCTGAGCTGGCACAATCCGCCCTGGCTAGATGCGGAGAGATGGCTCCGAGCGCACCGGGCTGTGCACGCGCACTGGAGACACTGTGCACTTTACCGCATAACACGGTGCCTAACCAGTACCACGCTCCTTGCGGTAAGCACGGGGAGTTGGCTCAGGTCTATAACCTGACTCCGCCAATCTTCCCGTCTGCCCCCCCAAACAATTTTTGGGGGGGCTGCCTCTCGTGCCTGCTTCGATGACTTGCCTCCTCATACCGTCGCTGCTCCTCCTTTGCTGCCTTTAATTCCTCCTTTGGACAGCGATATTCCCCAGCCTGCCTCCAGGGTCCTTTACCGTCCAGGATTTCCTCCCAAGTCCATGAGTCCCCTTCTCCACGCTGCTTGGTCCTTTTTTGGTGGGTAATTCTGTCACGCTCGTCGAAATGATCGACCAAGGCGCAGCGTGGTGAGTGTACATTTTTGTTTATTTATAATGTCGCCAACAAAACAAGAAATAACAAACGAACGTAAAGCTACGTAGTGCTCGCAGGCCACTACACATAGACAACTACCCACAATCACAGGTGGGAAAAAGGGCTGCCTAAGTATGATCCCCAATCAGAGACAACGATAGACAGCTGCCTCTGATTGGGAACCACACTCGGCCAGAAACAAAGAAATAAAGAACATAGAATGCCCACCCAAATCACACCCTGACCAAACCAAATAGAGACATAAAAGGCTCTCTAAGGTCAGGGCGTGACAGAACTATGAACTCACTAATGGGCAGGAGCCATAGTCAGACTTCCCATTGCTGCCTCAGAAAATGTTAAACAAGCAATCCAATACAGAGAAATCTTTAGGATCACCCTCTTGAGCATCGATCATCTATACCAAACTTACAGGAACATGCTCCAGCAGTCTCTGAGTTTCTGCTGCGTTTTTTGCCAATATGCTGCCGACCTGAACCTTTTACATTTTGTATTGCTTGATATGAGCTTGATTTGGCTTGTTAGGCACAAGATAACCAATGTAATTGTCCAAGGTGTGACTAAAGTAAGAGACCCGAAGACTATAGTTGTAAAGTATTTCACAGAGAGATAGAGAGACACAGCCACTGTAGCCACCACATTAATTCAGATCACATCCCCACAATGCAAGATATGAATGTAATGTTTTTATAATGAAGGCCCCCTACACACTCATATGCACAAATACACACACACACACACACACACACCACACACACACACACACACACACACACACACACACACACACACACACACACACACACACCACACACACACACACACACACACACACACAACACACACACACACACACACACACACACACACACACACATCACATCACTCCCTTCTTCTCCACTACCACCTGTTCCATCCACCTGCCTCTCATAATCCTAATCAGTTGGATCAAAACCTCAAAACTGTTACTAACCATTAAAAAGATAAATGCAACAATTATAAAAATTCGACAAATGTGTGAAACACATAGAAGAAAAAATGAAGAAAAACATTTTCACATTATTATTTTTCACCACTTCCAGCTACATTGGTCTCCCATTCCAGGAGCAACCAGGATCAACCCCGCTCAGATCAGAGTAAACCAGCAGTGATGCAGGTACCATGTTGCTGAATGAATGTGCCAAATTCTTGCAACTAGAAAAAAGGCAGTGAAATCTAAGGTCAGGGCAACAAACCAAAGATAGGGAGAATTGCAGGAAAGAGGGAGCATTTTATTAATTGCGTTATCATTAAAGAAAATCAGGAAAAATGTTTTTTTTTGCTCTCACAAATAAAAAAATCTTGCAAAAATTTTTTCCGCTAACAATACTTTGGGTTTATGTTTGCTTTCAATATCATTATTTTGTTGCAATACTAAGAATTTTGTCTCGACTTCAGAAGCTTTCACTTGATAATAATGACACAAAATAACTCCCTCACTCGAAGATTGCATCATTATAATAACACTATGACTCTATTAAAGTGTTTATGGCAATCCTTCATCTAAATCATGAACAAAGTGTCGTTTCCCAACCACAGTTTCAGTAAAAGGTAGGTTTGGCGGAGACTACTTCTGGATCCAATACTGACCATCCATTGATATCAAAATAATAGTTTTAACCATGTTTCTTTTTTATTTCACCTTTATTAACCATAGCAGTTGAGAACAAAATCTCATCACTTCGACCTGGCCAAGATAAAGCAAAGCAGTGCGACACAAACAAAAACACAGAGTTACACATGGAATAAACAAACATACAGTCAATAATATGGTAGAAAAAGTTTATATACAGTGTGTGCAAATGAGGTAGGATAAGGGAGGTAAGGCAATAAATAGGCCATGGTGGCGAAGTAATTACAATATAGCAATTAAACACTGGAATGGTAGATGTGCAGAACATGAATGTGCAAGTAGAGATACTGTGGTGCAAAGGAGCAAGATAAATAAATAAATACAGTATGGTATGAGGATTAGGTAGTTGGATGGGCTATATTACAGATGGGCTATGTACAGGTGCAGTGATCTGTGAGCTGCTCTGACAGCTGGTGCTTAAAGCTAGTGATGGAGATATGAGTCTCTAGCTTCAGTGATTTTTGCAGTTCATTCCAGCCATTGGCAGCAGAGAACTGGAAGGAAAGGCGGCCAAAGGAAGAATTGGCTTTGGGGGTGACCAGTGAGATATACCTGCTGGAGCGCGTGCTACGAGTGGGTGCTGCTATGGTGACCAGTGAGCTGAGATAAGGTGGGGCTTTACCTAGCAGAGACTTGTAGATGACCTGGAGCCAGTGGGTTTGGCGGCGAGTATGAAACGAGGGCCAGCCAACGAGAGCGTAAAGGTCGCAGTGGTGGGTAGTATATGGGGCTTTGGTGACAAAATGGATGGCACTGTGATAGACTGCATCCAATTTGTTGAGTAGAGTGTTGGAGGCTATTTTGTAAATTACATCGCCAAAGTCGAGGATCGGTAGGATGGTCAGTTTTACGAGGGTATGTCTGGCAGCATGAGTGAAGTAGGCTTTGTTGCGAAATAGAAAGCCGATTCTAGATTTAATTTTGGATTGGAGATGCTTTATGTGAGTCTGGAAGGAGAGTTTACAGTCTAACCAGACACCTAGGTATTTGTAGTTGTCCACATATTCTAAGTCAGAATTGTCCAGAGTAGTGATGCTGGACAGGCGGGCAGGTGCGGGCAGCGATCGGTTGAATAGCATGCATTTAGTTTTACTTGCATGTAAGAGCAGTTGAAGGCCACGGAAAGAGAGTTTGTATGGCATTGAAGCTCGTCTGGAGGTTAGTTAATTAACACCGTGTCCAAAGAAGGGACAGAGGTATACAGAATGGTGTCGTCTGCATAGAGGTGGATCAGAGAATCACCAGCAGCAAGAGCGACATCATTGATGTATGCAGAGAAGAGAGTCGGCCCGAGAATTGAACCCTGTGGCACCTCCATAGAGACTGCCAGAGGTMCGGACAACAGGCCCTCCGATTTGACACACTGAACTCTATCAGAKAAGTAGTTGGTGAACCAGGCGAGGCAGTCATTTGAGAAACCAAGGCTGTTGAGTCTGCCGATAAGAATGTGATGATTGACAGAGTCGTAAGCCTTGGGCAGGTCGATGAATAAGGCTGCACAGTAATGTCTCTTATCGATGGCGGTTATGATATCGTTTAGGACCTTGAGCGTGGCTGAGGTTCACCCATGACCAGCTCTGAAACCAGATTGCATAGCGGAGAAGGTACGGTGGGATTCGAAATGGTCGGTGATCTGTTTATTAACTTCGCTTTCGAAGACCTTAGAAAGGCAGGGTAGGATAGATATAGCTCTGTAGCAGTCTGGGTCTAGAATGTCTCCCCTTTGAAGAGGGGGATGACCGCGGCAGCTATCCAATCTTTTGGAATCTCAGACGATACGAAAGAGAGATTGAACAGGCTAGTAATAGGGGTTGCAACAATTTCGGCAGATAATTTTAGAATGAGAGGGTCCAGATTGTCTAGCCTGGCTGATTTGTACGGGTCCAGATTTTGCAGTTCTTTCAGAACATCAGCTATCTGGATTTGGGTGAAGGAGAAATGGGGGAGGCAGTTGCTGTGGGGGGAGCAGGGATGTTGATCAGGGTAGCCAGGTGGAAAGCATGGCCAGCCGTAGAAAAATGCTTATTGAAATTTTCAATTATAGTGAATTTAATGGTGGTGACAGCRTTTCCTAGCCTCAGTGCAGTAGGCAGCTGGGAGGAGGTGCTCTTATTCTCCATGGACTTTACAGAGTCCCAGAACATTTTTGAGTTTGTGCTATCTTTTTCTATCTTTTTCTTCGCATATATTTTTTATATTTTTCTAAACCTCAACTTCAAAATACTCTCCTGCAACCCGCTTCACCCAATGTGGTGTGGATCTGTTTTTTCTAAAGTATTTTTATTTACACCGGAACCGGAATGCCCCAACCGAAGTTAGCCAGCTTACTAGCTACTAGCTAGTAGTCAACTAACCACTGCTAGCAGTCATCAGCTAACCTGAGTTGAGTTTGTGCTTGAAAATTTGCCTTAGCTTTCCTAACTGCCTGTGTATATTTTTTCCTTTCTTCCTTGAAAAGGTGCATATCACTGGGGCTATTCGATGCTAATGAAGAACGCCACAGGATGTTTTTGTGCTGGTCAAGTGCAGTCAGGTCTGGAGAGAACCAATGGCTATATCTGTTCCTGGTTAAAAAAAAATTTTTTTAAAGGGGAATGCTTATTTAAGATGGTGAGGAAGGCACTTTTAAAGAATAACCAGGCATCCTCTACTGACGGGATGAGGTCAATATCCTTCCAGGATACCCGGGCCAGGTTGATTAGAAAGGCCTGCTCGCTGAAGTGTTTTAGGGAACGTTTGACAGTGATGAGGGGTGGTCGTTTGACCGCATACCCATTACAGATGCAGGCAATGAGGCAGTGATCGCTGAGATCTTGGTTGAAAACAGCAGAGGTGTATTTGGAGGGCAAGTTGGTTAGGATGATATCTATGAGTGTGCCCGTGTTTACGGATTTGGGGTTGTACCTGGTGGGTTTATTGATCATTTGTGTGAGATTGAGAGCATCAAGTTTAGATTGTAGGATAGCCGGGGTGTTAAGCATGTCCCAGTTTAGGTCACCTAGCAGCATGAGCTCTGAAGATAGATGGGGGGCAATCAATTCACGTATGAGGCCAGGGCACAGCTGGGGGCAGAGGGTGGTCAGTAAACAAGCAACAACGGTGAGAGACTTGTTTCTGGAAAGGTGGATTTTTAAAAGTAGAAGCTCGAATTGTTTTGGTACAGACCTGGATAGTAAGACAGAACTCTGCAGGCTATCTCTGCAGTAGATTGCAACACCGCCCCCTTTGGTAGTTCTATCTTGACGGAAGATGTTGTAGTTAGGGATGGAAATTTCAGGTGGTTTTTGTGGTCTTCCTAAGCCATGATTCAGACACGGCTAGGCCATCCGGGTTGGCAGAGTGTGCTAAAGCAGTGAATAAACACACTTAGGGAGGAGGCTTCTAATGTTAACATGCATGAAACCAAGGCTATTACGGTTACAGAAGTCAATAAATAAGAGCACCTGGGGAGTAGGAGTGGAGCTAGGCACTGCAAGGCCTGGCTTAACCTCTACATCACCAGAGGAACAGAGGAGGAGTAGGATAAGGGTAAGGCTAAAGGCTAACAGAACTGGTCGTCTAGTACGTTTGGACAGAGTGTAAAAGGAGCAGGATTCTCTGCGCGATAGAATAGGTTCAAGGCATAATGTCCAGACAAAGGTATGGTAGGATGTGAGTACATTGGAGGTAAACCTAGGCATTGAGTAATGATGATTTTATATATTTTTTTGAAAAATATAAAAAAGTTATGCGAAGAAAAAGGTAGAAAAAGATATATACAAGGGACACGACAAGACGAAGGACAAAGACGACTGACTGCTACATCATCTTGGATTAAAAAAAAGCTAAGTTATACTGGGTTTGTTTACATTTACTTTGTTTGCAAACATTAGAGTAAATGTCGAGTTTTCTTACATGTGAAACTGCAAATTGGATTTTAACTTTCACATGTGGAATTGCAAGTTCACCTGTGAAAAACAATCACATGTACAAATCTAATTTGAAGTTTGATATTTACATGATATTGTTTTTCTTTATGAACTTACAATTCCACATGTTAAAGGGAGAGTTGGGCTCCTGAGTGGTGCACTGGTCTAAGGCACTGCATCTCAGTGCAAGATGTGTCACTATAGTCCCTGGTTCAAATCTAGGCTGCATCACATCTGGCCGTGATTGGGGAGTCCCATAGGGTGGTGCACAATTGGCCGGGGTAGGCCGTCATTGTAAATAAGAATTTGTTCTTAACTGACTTGCCTAGTTAAATAAAGGTTCAATAAAAAAACTTGCAATTCACATGTCAAAGTGAGATTTTTTTGTAAGGGCATACACACACACACACACATGCACACACACACACACACACACACACACACACATGCACAGAGGAGAGAGGGAAGGCTATCCATCAAAAAGGCATTAAGTGGCCCCTTGAGTTACATGAGAGGGAGGGAGAGAGAGAAAGAGGGAGAAACAGTGAGAAAGAGGGAGAGAGAGATTAAGAAAGAATGGAAGCAATTGGGGTAACGTTAGGCAACCAGTTGCCCAGACTGTGAATGACTATAATGACATAGATTGTGAGTGATATGACTGATATGTTGTATTCTTCATTTGGTTAGCCTCTTCCCTGGTGGTGTGGATGACTCAGCTCAGTCAGGGTTGGGATTACCTCTCTGATCGCTCAATTCACGCACGCACACACACACACACACACACACCAGAAACCAGGTGCCCTATGTACAGTCGTGGTCAAAAGTTTTGAGAATGACAAAAATATTTATTTTCACAAAGTCCCTCCGTTCCTTTGTGTTCTTCCCAGTCTCCTAGCAGCAGGTAGCCGAGGGTTTAAGAGGGTTGGGCCAGTAACCAAAAGGTTTCTGGATTAAATCCCTGAGCCAACTAGGGGAATCTGTCAATGTGCCCTTGATTAAGGCACTTAACCCTAATTGCTCCTGTAAATTGCTCAGGATAAGAGCCTCTGCGAAATGACTAAAATGTGAAGTGGAGAATGGTTTAGTTAGTCAGGTTTAAACGCTAGCCCCTTGACGCAGTCAGTCATTGCTTTGGGCAGTGAAATGGTATAATATTTGCCTGACTAATGGAAGAGGGAGACATGAGGGCGTATCTGAATGTTATTAATGAATGCTCTGTCTGAGGATTCAGTCTGCAGCTTTATCTCTTGCTAGAGGCACTCTCATCTGGAACTGTTTTGTTAAGATCTGTTTTGGGGTTAGCCAACTCCTGTCTATGTTCGTTCGTTGTAATGCCAATGTTGTTTGTGTGAAAGAAAGATGGATAGAGAAGAGAGATGTGTGCGGGTGTGTATGTCTAATTCCTGTGTACATATTGGTTTATCTGTGAATCGTTGACACAGTTCAGTGCTCTGCTTAGCTTGGTTCTCTTACACTGTATCCCTGTGTCTCTCATACTCATGCATATGACACACACACACACACACACACACACAACACAGACACAGCAGCAACACAACACACCACACAACACACACACACACACACACACACACACACACACACCCTGCTGTATTCAGATCTTTTATCTCTCCTCATGAACCACACGTTCTTCTTGCATGTGTTTGAGTGCAGTGCACACGTACTGTGGTTTTGTTCAATATGACACGCACAGACTGGATTCAAGCAGTCACATTAGTTATTATCCTATTTGAATTATTCTCATGTTTGTACATTACACTTTCTGTCTATATTGATCCATTTCTTGGTGTAATTGGGAATCATAATCTAAATCCAACTGTCTGTTTTTGTGTGTGTTTGTGTGTGTGTGTGTTTGTGTTGTGTGCATGTGTGTGCGTGTGTGTGTGTGTGTGGGTAGCCAACATCGTGCTGAATGAGTTGAACTGGACGGAGGACCCTGGAGGATGTGTTTAAGAAGAACAGAGAGGATGACCCTACTTGCTCTGGCAGGTGTTTGGTCAGTAGGCTACTGGACTGGCCCGATACTACCCAGGTTACACACACACGCACATGCACATTGAAGCTATATTATCGTTGTTTTATTGTGCGCCTGTAGCAACTGTATCCTAGTTTTTATTAATTTGTTTATATTGTATGCATATAAACAGAGTCAAAATTCCTACATGGATTTCTACCAGTATACACAAAGCATTAACCTAGATAGGAGCTATACAGAAGTCATTAGAAAAGGAAGTCAGTGATAGTTTCTGAACTCTACTGACTGCATCAGATGAAATATTTAATCAGCCTTACTACTGTTGCTGAGTTTATGAATGATAATGAGCTTTATACTGTAGCAAGGGTTGTTATCATGTATGTATTATGAAACAACACAACAACCTCCGTTACACTTCATCAAAGAGTCACAATGTAATTTCAGTGATCCTAACCCAGTTTCACAGTATTGTTGTTAACCCAGACTCTGTCTCTCTATCCAGCTCTCCATGGATGGATGCTCGGGACCCCAGTAAGATTGACCTATACGATGTACGCAGGAGGCCCTGGTAAGAAACCTCTCTTCTCTCTCTCTCTCTCTCTCTCTCTCTCTCTTCTTCTCTTCTCTCTTCTCTCTCTTCTTCTCTCTCATCTCTCTTCTTCTCTTCCTCTCTCTTTCTCTCTCCTCTCTCTCTCTCTCTCTCTCTCTCTCCTCTCCTCTCTCTCTCTCTCCTTCTTCTCTCTCTCTCTCTCTCTCTCTCTCTTCTCTTCTCTCTTCTCTCTTCTCTCTCTCTCTCTCTCTTCTCTCTCTCTCTCTTCTTCTCTTGCTGCTCCCTCCTCCTCTCCGTCCTCTAAGGCCTTCTGTCATCATTCTCTTCTTCAACACAACCAGACGAGGTTTCTATGTGCAGTCGTGGCCAAAAGTTTTGAGAATGACACAAATATACATTTTCACAAAGTCTGCTGTCTCAGTTTGTATGATGGCAATTTGCATATACTCCAGAATGTTATGAAGAGTGATCAGATGAATTGCAATTAATTGCAAAGTCCCTCTTTGCCATGTAAATTGGGGAGAAAAAACATTTCCACTGCATTTCAGCCCTGCCACAAAAGAACCAGCTGACATCATGTCAGTTATTCTCTCGTTAACACAGGTGTGAGTGTTGACGAGGACAAGGCTGGAGACACTCTGTCATGCTGATTGAGTTTGAATAACAGACTGGAAGCTTCAAAAGGAGGGTGGTGTCATTGTTCTTCCTCTGTCAACCATGGTTACCTGCAAGGAAACACGTGCCGTCATCATTGCTTTGCACAAAAAGGGCTTCACGGGCAAGGATATTGCTGCCAGTAAGATTGCACCTAAATCAACCATTTACCGGATCATCAAGAACTTCAAGGAGAGCGGTTCAATTGTTGTGAAGAAGGCTTCAGGGCACCCAAGAAAGTCCAGCAAGCGCCAGGACCGTCTCCTAAAGTTGATTCAGCTGCGGGATCAGGGCACCACCAGTACAGAGCTTGCTCAGGAATGGCAGCAGGCAGGTGTGAGTGCATCTGCACGCACAGTGAGGCAAAGCCTTTTGGAGGATGGCCTGGTGGCAGCAAAGAAGCCACTTCTCTCCAGGAAAAACATCAGGGACAGACTGATATTCTGCAAAAGGTACAGGGATTGGACTGCTGAGGACTGGGGTAAAGTCATTTTCTCTGATGAATCCCCATTCCGATTGTTTGGGGCATCCGGAAAAAAGCTTGTCCGGAGAAGACAAGTTGAGCGCTACCATCAGTCCTGTGTCATGCCAACAGTAAAGCATCCTGAGACCATTCATGTGTGGGGTTGCTTCTCAGCCAAGGGAGTGGGCTCACTCACAATTTTGCCTAAGAACACATCCATGAATAAAGAATGGTACCAACACATCCACCGAGAACAACTTCTCCCAACCATCCAGGAACAGTTTGGTGAAGAACAATGCCTTTACCAGCATGATGGAGCACCTTGCCATAAGGCAAACGTGATAACTAAGTGGCTTGGGGAACAAAACATCGATATTTTGGGTCCATGGCCAGGAAACTCCCCAGACCTTAATCCCATTGAGAACTTGTGGTCAATCCTCAAGAGGTGGATGGACAAACAAAACCCCCTAAATTCTGACAAACTCCAAGCATTGATTATGCAAGAATGGGCTGCCATCAGTCAGGATGTGACCCAGACGTTAATTGACAGCATGCCAGGGTGGATTGCAGAGGTCTTTAAAAAGACTTTAAAAAGACACTGCAAATATTGACTCTTTGCATCAACTTCACGTAATTGTCAATAAAAGCCTTTGAATCTAATGAAATGCTTGTTATTATACTTCATTACTCCATAGTAACATCTGACAAAAATATCTAAAGACACTGAAGCAGCAAACTTTGTGGAAATTATTATTTGTGTCAGTCTCAAAACTTTTTGCCTCAACTGTACATATAATATACTGTATGTCAATAAGAGTTCATAACCATTGTATGCACTGTGTTCATGGGCATCATATTTTGGTTTGTGTTATTATCATGGCAATTCACAGGTGATTTCAAATGTGTCATTACAAAACATGAATTACATAGTCGAACAAGAGAATGTGTTGTAACATCAGTAGCTCCACATGTGGAATAAACGTTCAGCAAGTGAATGTGTAATTAGATATTCCTTGCTCCAATTATCTAATAACTGATTCAGCAACAACCCTATTACTATGTCATTACATGGTAAAACCTATGTAACTACTATGTTGTTACAGTGTATTTACATAGAAATTGGGGCAACTTAATGTAAAGTGTTACCAAAACATTTTAACAATGTGATTTAACTGATTGAAGTTGGGAAAATAGATGGCAAAAGGCAGAATGGTGTTAAATTCCTGAACAGCTTGAAGATTAAACTATTTAACAGATTTAATAATGTAAATTAGGCCTACTGATTATTTCTCACTATCTACTTGCGAGCTGCTCATTGACAGCCCGCGAGCTACCGGACATGCAGTTTTCTGCTAATGAAGTCTGCGCTACAGCGAAGCCTAATCAGATCATGGCTCTTACAGGAAAAGTGAAATGATACAATGAATTTACTTGTGGTGCATGCAGCTCAATATATGTGTAACATCACCATTGGACCGACACCATTGGAATTGAAACAACGATACAAATGTAACAACAGCACAACAAAATAAATAAAAAATTATATTTTGCAAGTGCCTTTTGATTTAAAACACCAGTGGTGCAGCGAGTGCTTTCTATCTGCACTGAACCAAAACAATGGCTCGCTGGAGAGAAAAAACTTCAGTGGTCAAAACCATTCATCTTGAGGCGATGGGGGAGGGGTGCAAAATACAATCTGTTAGTTATTACTGTACATGATATATAAAATGGACATATCTATTTTAATACAGACTAGCTCAAAACATTGCTAAACATTGAAAATGACAAATTACCTAATGGATCATGATCATTTTCTGGTAAAACAGTGGGGTGCAAAAACAAATATTTGACCCGCTCTTTTGAAAGTCGGGGTGCAGCTGCTCCGTTTGCTCCATTGCTCAGGCGCCTACAACTGTGTTTATAACCTCTGTATGTATTGTGTTTATAACCTCTGTGTGTACTGTGAGTATACTTATAACCTCTGTATGTATGTGACGTGCGTGTTGGTGTGTGTAGGTACATTCAGGGAGCTGCCTCTCCCAAGGACATGCTGATCCTAGTGGACGCGTGAGTCACAACATGCATTACCGCATAGTAACACTATACCCTACTAACCCTACTAGCCCAACATACTAGCCCAACATAGTACAGTATACCAGAGTACCTCCCTCATGTATCTTGCAGTGTAGTTTTAGGTTTAATCATATAAATATAACTTCATCATTCTAATTCTTTGGGTTGAATCTAAAGGCCAGTTTACACCTGGTCTAACAAATATTAGACAATTATAGTGTCGCTGGTCAAAATGACATTTAATTTATACTACGGTGAATGTCTGTATACTGTCGCTGCGAATGTCAGTTTCCTTGTCGCACAGACATTAAAGAAGTTTAAGTCTCTGCGACTGTTGCAACGTCCGTTGTCGTGGTTACCGGACTGCCACAGCAACCAGACCAAATCCTCCTGTAACAAGATGATGCATGAGTTCTAAAATTCTCTGATAGAATGACCTACTTCTATTTCGTCACACTGTGTCAGTAAGCTATTTTCTGTAAGCTCGCCATTATCTTGTAAATAATTATGTTTTTGTGAGTTTATTTTCCTCTAATAATGACTAATAAGTAGCTTAAGTTAAGACAATTGTCAGCTATACTCTGGTCATTATTTGAACTGGATAGACAGCTAGCTAATGAGCTAGCTAGCAACATTTTAAAATATTGTTTAGAAAATAGTTTTTAGTTGCCTGGCTTGCTAGTTTGGCATTTACTTAATTAATTTTTAAACGGATGGGTTTATAACTAGAGAAAGTATGCTATTTGGAGCACCAGGCTACTGATGTCATGCAGCCTGTCGTTTTTGTGTGTATACTTTATCATAACGACAACGACAATAGAATGTTCATGATGTCACTATGACAATTGTCTACAGACATGTCGATAGACGGATTAAACTGCTTAAATGTCTATAGGAGTGGCAGTGTGTCTGGTCTGACTCTGAAGCTGATCAAGACCTCAGTCAGTGAGATGCTGGAGACTCTGTCTGATGATGACTATGTCAACGTAGTTTATGTAAGTATACATACATACAGAACCTTTAGAAAATATTCATACCCCTTGACTTATTCCACATTTTGTTGTGTTATAGCCTGAATTCAAAATAGATTAAAAAAAGAGTAATTGCTAGGCAACCATTTTCAGTATTTATACCCCTTGACTTATTCCACATGTTGTTGTGTTACAGCCTGAATTCAAAATGGATAACACAAAATGTAATTGCTAGACAACCATTTCCAGGTCTTGCAATTGATTTTAAAGTAGATTTAGTCAAATATTTAGATCTACCATACAGGAACATTCCCTGTCTTCTTGGTAAGCAACTCCATTGTAGATTTGGCCTTGTGTTTTAGGTTATTGACCTACTGAAATATGAATGAATCTCCCAGTGTCTGGTGGAAAGCAGACTTTTCTCTAGGGTCTTGCCTGTGCTTAGCTCCATTCCGTTTCTTTTTTATCCTGAAAAACTCCACAGTCCTTAACGATTACAAGCATACCCATAACATTATGCAGCCACTACTATGCTTGAAAATATGGAGAGTGGTACTCAGTAATGTGTTGCATTGTATTTGCCCCAAACATAACACTTTGTATTCAGGACAAAAAAGTGAATTGCTTTGCCAGATTATTTGCAGTATTACTTTAGTGCCTTGTTGCAAACACGATGCATGTTTTGGAATGTTTTAATATGTACAGGTTTCCTTATTTTCACTCTGTTTCATTTAGGTTAGTATTGTGGAGTAAATACAATGTTGTTGATCCATCCTCAGTTTTCTCCTATCACAGACAATAAACTCTGTAACTGTTTTGAAATCACCATTGGTGTCATGGTGAAATCCCTGAGCGGTTTTCTTCCTCTTCGGCAACTTAGTTAGGAAGGACGCCTGTGTCTTTGTGGTGACTGGGTGTATTGATACGCCATCCAAAGTGTAATTAATAACTTCACCATGCTCAAAGGGATATTCAACGTCTGCTTTTATATTTTTACCCATCTACCAATAGGTGTCCTTCTTTGAGAGGCATTGGAAAACCTCCCTGGTCTTTGTGGTTCAATCTGTGTTTGAAATTCACTACACGACTGAGGGACCTTACAGAAAATTGTATGTAGAGAGCTGAGGTAGTCATTATTAAATCACATGAAACACTATTATTGCAAACAGAGTGATTCCATGCAACTTACTATGTGACTTGTTAAGCACATTTTTACTCCTGAACTTATTTAGGTTTGCCATAACAAAAGAGGTTAAATACTTATGGACTCAAGACATTTCAGCTTAAAATGTTTAATGAATTTGTAAATATTTTGAAAAACATAAGTCCACTTTGACATTATGGGGTATTGTGTATAGGCCAATGACAAAAATGTAACTTTAATCCATTTTAAATGTAGGCTGTAACTCAACAAAATGTGGAAAAAGTCAAGGGGTGTAAATACTTTCTGAAGGAACTGTACATACAGAGGTAGGATCTTCATTTGATCACCCTGTTGCATGAGAGCTTTCCCATAACCATGTGTGTATCAGGAATCAAGGTAAGACCCAGGTGCAGACTGTGTAAAGCAACAATGTTTATTGTAACATCAGGGGCAGGCAAACGACAGGTCAAGGCAGGCAGGGGTCGATAATCCAGAGTAGGAGCAAAAGTATAGGACGGCAGGCAGGCTCAGGGACGGGCAGAGTAGTCAGGCGGGCGGGTACAGGATCAGGACAGGCAAGGGTCAAAAACCAGGAGGTCGAGAAAAAGCAAGGCAGGGAATAGACAGGAGCAGACAGGACGAACACTGGTAAGCTTGACAAACAAGACGAACTGGCACAGACAGACAGAAAACACAGGTATAAATACCCAGAGTGTAGTGTCTTAGCTCGTATTACTTATTTATATAATAAGAAAGACTCTGAATACAAGAAATTGAACTGGAGCTTCACATTTACTAAAACGAGTTAGTACCAGAATAACATAGAACAACTGCGCATGACCAATGGTGCTCCTTCTTAAAGGGGACATCAGTAATTAACAGAACATAACACAGAGGATAAGTGGGGAAGATGGGCGACACCTGGAGGGGGTGGAGTTGTATGCTTTTGATTCAAAGTAGGTTTGTTTTAGACTACCAAGAATCACTCTGTATGAACCTGATTTAGCCCACTGCAGTAAAAGGTTAAAGCTTGTAGTGTATTTTAGGTTTAAAAAGGCTTCCGAAGTTTGTAATTTCCACTTTCAGACTTGATTTTCCCTTACAAGAAATGTATTAATTTCTACCAAAATGTTGATTATCTATAATCCACATTTCCTGTTGAGAGAAAAGAGAGAGAGAGACAGAGAGAGAGAGAGAGAGAGAGAGATGGTTGAGAAATAATGAAATATAGATTTTCTGCCTCTCTTTAAAACAGGCCATTAATGATCTGCTCCATTTGGGGAGTGCGATTAAAACTGCCCAGGACCACTCCATGTATGGGCAAGGGATTGAACCCCCCACGATACCCAACAAGATCTCATAGTTTCCCTTTGAAGTTTGACGCATTATGGAAGAACATCTATTTTTGATATATTAATTCCGCGTGGTTACAGGGTTAATTGCGTGTGGTTCCAAAAGGGGTTTTCGGTTTTCCCCATAGGTAGAACCTTTTTTTCTCATAGTGTACCATAAAGTATTCTCACGGCTTGCAATAGCATTGTAAATTGCTGTAGTGCAGTGGTCTGAGCGGTGTGCTTTAGTGCTGAGTATTATGAGTTCATGCCCAGTGCTGGGCAATTTATTTTCTTTTGTTTTACATTTACATTTACATTTAAGTCATTTAGCAGACGCTCTTATCCAGAGCGACTTACAAATTGGAAAGTTCATACATATTCATCCTGGTCCCCCCGTGGGGAATGAACCCACAACCCTGGCGTTGCAAGCGCCATGCTCTACCAACTGAGCCACACGGGACCGTGTGGCTTCAAGCGATCCCCCCTTTAGGAACTCTTGCAGTTTTGATAAAGCTCTCTTTGGACATTGCACCATTTCCCTCTAGCTCTCTCAGAAGTCCTCTGACCAAAACTGGTTGTCATCACGTCTTGCAGTCAATTTTGCCTCAATGTTTCTCAGAATTGCAGCTGACTCCACAGCKCAGTGGTTCTGCCCTTCAAGCATCKTGATCGTGTCACTGAATACGGTCAAGTTTCCATGGACAAAGGCCAGCCAAAGTTCAGTCAGTGGATCTTYGAACATTGTTCRCAGRACAACAGGGCATTTGTCTTCAGAAAKAAWAAAGGATTTCAATGRCACATACMTTTTCAGCACTCTTTCTAGAGCAGGGAGCATGGACAGCCAGCGAACATTGCTGTGTCCTAAAATGTTATGGTACTCCTKGCCAACAAACTCACAAAAGCTCTTCAGTCTTTCTAYTCTGACGGTGAAAATATCTTTGTGACCAGGTACTCAACATCAAGGGGAATCATATCCAAAGCTGTTCTGGCCGTGTTATGAATGATGTGGGCAGGATAACCTAAGCCAATCACCTCCCTCTGCAGAGCATTTTTTACTTTGGTATGGACATTGACCCTCCCCAGCCTATTCAGTCCTCCAAAGTTGGTATTTGTGTTGTCGGCAGACAATGCCACGACTTTGTTTTGCAGGTTACATTTTTGGATGACCACCAGGACCTCAGCTGCAATCTCCTCTGCTGTTTCTGCTTTCAAATCAACAAATCAAGCAGTTTTGTTTCCACAGATGTGTTGCCACCATATATCTTACAATATCTGACTGCTATTGGCAGCAGCTTTACATGTCCATGATTGGACACATCAACGGACAGGGACACACATTCAACCTGGTCTAGGTCCTGTGTTACCAAAGTAGTTGCCCATGGTGCTAACACGTTACTTACTGTGGCGTCACATTTTGTCCTAGCACATGTAAACTTCGGCTCATAAAGCTTTCCCTCCTGCACAGCTAAATCATATTCTTCTTGGGAAGGCTCTACCTTCTTGATGAATGTGGTGACAGAGGGCATATCAACACGGGCAATCAGAGAGGCTTTATGTTTTTTTGTCTGTTGATGTTCTACCACTGCCGTTCTTCCCCCGGTTTCTTGGAAATACCTTTTAGTGAGCATCCAGGAAGGTAAATATACCGATGTTCTCAGGACCTTTTCAAACACACACCCTTCTCTTGTCCTGTGGGTGTTGTAACCTGACACTAAATAATTTATCTCTAATTTTACCCATACATCATTACCCATACATCATTAACAGCAGCCTAAGTACTAAACTGACATTTCAACACACACACGTCCCTTACATTGTCAGACCGATACAGATGTCTTTGTCTTATTGTGTATGTGTCCAGTTTTGTTTCTAGCCAGTTCAGTGTTGTTAGGTAGCCAGTTGCAGATAGGTGGTCCTGTGGTCTAAGTGAACAGGGAGGCTGTATAGACTGGGATTAGGGAGTAGAGATTAGCTCTCTGCTCAGTGTCATCTGCAATCCAACCACAACCCAGTCTGAGATATACCACCTATTGAAATGTTCACATTTACATGAATGTTCAGCATGCTCACTAAATTGTCTGATGCAATGGATAAGGCTGTGAAGTGTTTCTTAGCATGGGTTCTAGCATTAATGAATTAGACCCTGATGGAAGAGCAATGCTGTCTCATTTACACACCTCTCTCTCATCCCCTCCCTGTCTCCCTTTCTCCCTCTCACTTTCTATTTCTCTCCATCCCACCTTCCTTCTCACCCTCCTCTCCATTTAATAGATTAGGTGATAAAAGAGCACATTTTATTATGAGAGTGTGTGTAAGTGTGTGTGTGTGGTTTGATTTTACTATCATTGTGGGGACCAGAAGTCCTCACAAAAAAAACAAGATTCAGAGGAGTGGCGACATTTCACCAGTCCCCACAAAGAAAAATCGTTTTTTAGGCTTAGGGGTTAGATTTAAGGTTAGTGTTACAATTAGGGTTAGTGTTAGGGTATAGGTTTAGGGTTAGTGTTAGGGTATAGGTTAGGGTTAGTGTTAGGGTATAGGTTTAGGGTTATGAGTTAGGGTATAGGTTTAGGGTTAGTGTTAGGGTATAGGTTTAGGGTTAGTGTTAGGGTATAGGTTAGGGTTAGTGTTAGGGTATAGGTTTAGGGTTATGAGTTAGGGTGTTATGACGTGAACTGGAGGCGAAGTCAGTTGCAGGAGAGCAGAGTATAGTTAACAGGCGCACATTTATTTTCCGTTCCAAAACGAGAGCACTACAATAATCAAACAGGCTCAAAACACGGAACATAAATAAAAGTCAAGCGCATAAATCAAACACCACATAACATGAAACAATTACACACAAAGACATGATGGGAAACAGAGGGTTAAATACAAGTAGATTGATTGGGGAAATGAAAACCAGGTGTGTATGGAACAAGACAAATGGACATATGAAAAATGGAGCGGCGATGGCTAGAAAGCCGGTGACGTCGATCGCCGAACGCCGCCCGAACAATGAGAGGAGCTGACTTCGGCGGAAGTCGTGACATAGGGTTAGGTTTAGTTTCAGGGTTAGGGTTTTGGGATTAAGGTTGGGTTAAGGGTTAGGTTTAGGGTTAAGGAAAATAGGATTTTGAATGGGAATATTATTTTTTGGAACCTACAAGTATAGTAAAACATACTTGTGTGTGCATGTGTGTCCATCCTGGCTTCTAAGCTTAGTCTTCAGGTCAGGTAGAAGCCTTCAAATTATTCTTCCAAGTGGAGTCCGTCACTCAGTTATAAATATCAAGCTTGTCACACAGACGCAGATATGCACGCACACACACCTAGCCAGATTCTGCTTGTCTCCATGGATGCATGTATATCTGCTCTCGCCATTGGCTGATTAACAGTGGCACATTGCTTGGTACAGATCAATGGGTTGCAGCACTGTTTAGAAAGACAGTACAGCCAACTTTTGGCCCAGCCTCTCTGCATCATATAATTACTATGATCACAACATTGTCAGTGTTTTGTCTGTCTTGTAGCTGTAGGTACAATAGGTCTGTGCATGTTTCAGAGCACTGTTGACTTGGCTGCCAAGGTGTGTGTGTGCGGGGGGAAGGGGGTGGTACCTAGTCAATTGCACAACTGAATGCATTCAACTAATATGTGTTTTCCGCATTTAACCCAACCCCTCTGAATCAGAGAGGTACTGCCTTAATCCATAAGAGTCTAAGCCGGGGGAGGGGTGAGGGTACTACTAACCTATATGGAATTGTTTTAAGGTCATACCAAGGATATTTTTCTATTTGATTAGGAATTTTAAGACCCCTTAAAGTACCCCAAAAATATATTTAAAAACATATTTGATGAAAAAATATTTTTGGCCTTACTGCTATTAGCCCATACAAACACATTGAATAACAGATTCACTGCATGGAACAAAAGAGAGTCCCCAGAAAATCTACAGAAAGTTTGTTCTGAAGTGCCTGTCCAATATATGAGACATAAGAAAGACACCTTATTTTTGTCACTAAACAGTACAGATACAGTACCAGTCAAACGTTTGGACACACCTACTAATTCCAGGGTTTTTCTTTATTTTTACTATGTTCTACATTGTAGAATAATGGTGAAGACATCAAAACTATGAAATAACACATATGGAATCCTGTAGTAACCAAAAAAGTGTAAAACAAATCAAAATATATTTTAGATTTGATATTCTTCAAATAGCCAACCGTTGCCTTTATGACAGCTTTGCACACTCTTGGCATTCTCTCAATCAGCTTCTTGAGGAATGCTTTTCCAAAAGTCTTGAAGGAGTTCCCACAAATGCTGAGCACTTGTTGGCTGCTTTTCCTTCACTCTGCGGTCCAAATCATACCAAACCATCACAGTTTGGTTGAGGTCAGGTGATTGTGGAGGCTAGGTCATCTGATATCTTTTTTTACATTTAACCTTTATTTAACAAGGCAAGTCAGTTAAGAACAAATTCTTATTTACAATGATGGCCTACCCCAGATGACGCTGGGCCAATTGTGTGCCGCTTTATGGGACTGCCGGTCAAGGCCGGATGTGATACAGCCTGGATACGAAACAGGGACTATAGTGACGCCACTTGCACTGAGATGCAGGGCCTCAGACCGCTGCGCCACTCGGGAGCTCTGATGCAGCGCTCCATCACTTCCCTTCTTGGTCAAGTAGCCCATACACAGCCTGGAGGTGTGTTGGGTCATTGTCCTGTTGAAAAACAAATGATAGTCCTACTAAGCGCAAACCAGATGGGATGGCGTATCGCTGCAGAATGCTGTGGTAGCCATGCTGGTTAAGTGTGCCTTGAATTCTAAATAAATCACAGACAGTGTGGGGGTGCTTTGCTGGTTGCATTATCACACCTCCTTCTCCATGCTTCACGGTGGGAACCATACATGCAGAGATTGTCACTCTGTTATAAAGGATTTGGAGACAGGCGCAGGAATACATCATCTGGGTTTTTAATACACCCAAAACAAACACGTATACAAAACACTGGGATGTTCCCAAACAAAAGAGTGAGGGTAAACCTCGTAGAACGACACGGCACGAGACCCGTAATAAACAATGCACAAAACACGCAGCACATGCTGAAACAACACATAGGTATTCACACGACCAACGGACATGGGAACAATAACCGACAGCCCAATGTGGAAACAAAGGGCAGATTTATACAAACACAATCAGTGAGGAATTGGAACCAGGTGTGCGTAATGACACAGTTCAGTGCAGCCTAGAAGGCCGGTGATGTCGACCTCCAGAACTGGTGAACAGAATGAGCAGCAGTACCGAGGGGATCTGCTCTGCGTCTCACTACAACATGGTGGTTGGAACCAAAATTCTCAAATTTGGACTCATCAGACCAAAGGACAGATTTCCACCAGTCTAATGTCCATTGCTCGTGTCTCTTGGTCTTCGCAAGTGTTTTCTTCTTATTGTTGTCCTTTAGTAGTGGTTTCTTTGCATCAATTCGACCATGAAGGCCTGATTCACGCAGTCTCCTCTGAACAGTTGATGTTGAGATGTGTCTGCTAATTGAACTCTGTGTAATATTTATTTGGGCTGCAATTTCTGAGGCTGGTAAATCTAATGAACTTTTCCTCTGCAGCAGAGGTAACTCTGGGTCTTCCTTTCCTGTGGCGGTCCTCATGAGAGCTAGTGTCATCATAGCGTTTGATAGTTTTTGCGAGTGCACTAAAGGAACTTTCAAAGTTCTAGAAATTTTTCGCATTAACTGACTTTCATGTCTTAAAGTCATGATGGACTGTCATTTTTCTTTGCTTATTTGAGCTGTTCTTGCCATAATATGGACTTGGTCTTTTACAAATAGTGCTATCTTCTGTATACCACCCCTACCTTGTCACAACACAACTGATTGGCTGAAATACATTAAGAAGGAAAGAAATTCCACATATTAACTTTTAACAAGACGCACCTGTTAATTGAAATGCATTCCAGGTGACTGCCTTATGAAGCTGGTTGAGCGAATGCCAAGATTGTGCAAAGCTGTCATGAAGGCAAAGGGTGTCTACTTTGAATAATCTCAAATATAAAATATATTTTGATTTGTTTAACACTTTTTTGGGTTACTACACGATTCCATATGTCTCATTTAATAGTTTTGATGTCTTCACTATTATTCTACAATGCAGAAAATAGTAAAAATAAATAAAAAACACTGAATGAGTAGGTGTGTCCAAACTTTTGGCTGGTACTGTATACAGTGCATTGGGAAAGTATTCAGATCCATTGAGCTTTACCACTGTCTGTTACGTTACAGCCTTATTCTAAAATGGATTAAATAAATAAAAATCGTCATCAATCTACACACAATACCACATAATGACAAAGTGAAAACAGGGTTTTAGAAATGTATATTAAATATAAAAAAGTTGAAATACCTTATTTCCATAAGTATTCAGACCTTTTGCTATGAGACTCGACATTGAATTCAGGTGCATCCTGTTTCCATTGATCATCCGTGAGATGTTTCTACAACGTGATTGGAGTTCACCTGTGGTAAATTTAATTGATTGGACATGTTTTAGAAAGGCACAGACCTGTCTATATAAGGTCCCACAGTTGACAGTGCATGTGAGAGCAAAAACCAAGTCATGAGTTGGAAGGAATTTAAATAAATCAAATCAAATCAAAGTTTATTTATCACGTGCGCTGAAAAAAACAGGTGTAGATCTGACAGTGAAATGCTTACTTACAGGCTCTAACCAATAGTGCAAAAAAGGTATTAGGTGAACAATAGGTAAGTAAAGAAATAAAAACAACAGTAAAAAGACAGTGAAAAACAGTGGCGAGGCTATATACAGTAGTGAGGCTATAAAAGTAGAGAGGCTACATACAGACACTGGTTAGTCAGGCTGACTGCGGTAGTATGTACATGTAGATATGGTTAAAGTGACTATGCATATATGATGGACATAGTAGCGTAAAAGAGGGGTTGGTGGGTGGTGGGTGGCGGGACACAATGCAGATAGTTCGGTTAGCCAATGTGCGGGAGCACTGGTTGGTCGGGCCTATTGAGGTAGTATGTACATGATAGTATAGTTAAAGTGACTATGCATATATGATAAACAGAGAGTAGCATCACCGTAAAAAGACGGGTTGAGGGGGGGGGGTTGTGGGGGGCACACAATGCAAATAGTCCGGGTAGCCATTTGATTACCTGTTCAGGAGTCTTATGGCTTGGGGGTAAAAACTGTTGAGAAGCTTTTTTGTCCTAGACTTGGCACTCCGGTACCGCTTGCCATGCGATAGTAGAGAGAACAGTCTATAACTGGGGTGGCTGGGGTCTTTGACAATTTTTAGGGCCTTCCTCTGACACTGCCTGGTGTAGAGGTCCTGGATGGCAGGCAGCTTAGCCCCAGTGATGAACTGGGCCGTACGCACTACCCTCTGTAGTGCCTTGTGGTCAGAGGCCGAGAAATTGCCATACCAGGCAGTGATGCAACCAGTCAGAATGCTCCGAGACAGGATTGTGTCGAGGCACAGATCTGGGGAAGGGTACCAACAAAGTCTGCAGCGTTGAAGGTCCCAAAGAACACAGTGGACTCCATCATTCTTAAATGGAAGAAGTTTAGAACCACAAAGACTCTTCCTAGAGTTGGTCTAGGTCAGGGAGGTGACCCCAAGAATCTAATGGTCACTCTGACAGAGATCCAGAGTTCCTCTGTGGAGATGGAAAAACCTTCCAGAAGGACAACCATCTCTGCAGCACTCCACCTATCAGGCGTTTAAGGTAGATTGGCCAGACAGAACTCACTCCTCAGTAAAGGGCAGATGACAGCCCGTTTGGAGTTTGCCAAAAGGCACCTTAAGACTCTCAGACCATGAGAAACAACATTCTCTGGTCAGATGAAACCAAGATTGAACTCTTTGACCTGAATTCAAAGTGTCATGTCTGGAGGAAATCTGGCACCATCCCTACGGTGAAAACATTACCACATCATCATGCTGTGGAAATGTTTTTTGGAGGCAGGGACTGGGAGACTAGTCAGGATCGAAGGAAAGATGAACGGAGCAAAGTACACAGCCTAGACAACGCAGTAGTGGGTTCGGAACAAGTCTCTGAACCCAATCGAACATCTCTGGAGAGACCTGAAAATAGCTGTCCAGCAACGCTGTCCATCCAACCTGACAGAGCTTGAGAGGATCTGCAGAGAAGAAAGGGAGAAACTCCCATAATACAGGTGTGCCAAGCTTTTAGTGTCATACACAAGAAGACTCGAGACTGTAAATGTTGCCAAAGGTGCTTCAACAAAGTACTGAGTGAAGGGGCTGAATACTGATGTAATTGTGATATTTCAAATTTGTTTTGCTAAAATTTGCTAAAATTTCTAAAAACCTGTTTTTACTTTGTCATTATCTGGTATTGTGTGTAGATTGATGAGGGGGAAAACAATTTCATCCATTTTAGAATAAGGCTGTAACTTAACAAAATGTGGAAAAGTTCATGCGGTCTGAATACTTTTCGAATACTCTGTACTTCCATAAATGTTTTTGACTGGTACCGGTGGACCCTCAGACGAGTCTTTTGAGGCCTGTGGGCCTTCTCAAGCAAAACAAGAGTCTCACCTTTACACAGATGGGTCATATTAGTGTGAAGCCCAAGCTGGTAGGTCACCTGTGTCGACATCAGATGAGTCCCACAACGCTTGTGGGGGTCTTAAAGCAAATCGTAGAACACTGTCATGTTCGTGAGAGTCTCATCTTACCTTAGAGGGGTAATAGTTTGTAGGCCAAACTGGTTGGACACTACAGACGATTTTGTGAGAAGACCGATTTTCGGGTTGTCTCATGGTCTGACAAACACCGCTATAGCTCTGTCGCATTTCACCGCAGATATGGAAGTGTTACATAGGCGGATTCAGCGGATTGAGACTCATCCAATGCAAGAAAACAGACACAGTGTATCTCTAGCTTAAGCTGATCGATTTTTATATGATGCTGAATAGTTTTTCACAGGGGCTAGGGCATCAACCTTAGGGGGTTAATCAACATCACCAGGCCTGGGAGCAGTTGGGGGTTAACTGCCTTGCTCATGGACAAAATGGCATATTTTTCTATTTTTCCACATTGCTGGCTTTGGGATTCGAACCAGCAACATTTTGGTTACTGGCTCAATGCTCTTAACCGCTAGGCTACCTGCCGCCGTGTGTGTGTAAATGTGTGTGTGTGCATTTGTGCATGCGTGATATTTCCACTCTAATGAGAGTGAGTTGGTAGAGGGAGTCTCATTTCCATGGTACCAGCTCATGATCCTGATAGGATGCAAACTAATTAGCAACACTTGATGAATGTGTCTGTTTACCACTGCATGATAATAGTCAAGGCCAGGTGTGTGTGTGGGTAATCAGTATGTGTGTCTGTGTGCGTGCGTTTGTCTAACCCCTATCTGTCTCCCTCTACCAGTTCAACACCAGGGTGAATAACACAGCGTGTTTTGACCACCTGGTCCAGGCCAACGTGAGGAATAAGAAGATCCTGAAGGATGCTGTTCAGAACATCTCTGCTAAAGGCATCACCAACTACACCAAGGGATTTGAGTTTGCCTTCGAACAGCTCTATGCAGTAAGAGCCCCTATGCTCTGTTTAGAAGTATAACACAGTTGTTACACGTATGTATAATGACAACCCTTGCTCCAGCAGATTTACATTGAAGTTTCAGGAACATACTTCATGTAAAATGTACAAAGTGTCACCTGTGAGCTCTGCTCTTTCTCTTATGGTAGATTATGATGAGACACTGCCCTCTGCTGGTTATAGCGGGTATATCTCTAATTTCTAGCCCAGTGAGCAACAAGCTCCTGGGTGTGTAGGATTTTACTCCAGTCTTTTACTACCCTGATTTTAGTAATCAGCTACTCAGTAGTACCTTCCTAAGCACAATCAGGGGTGTTAGGATTGGCAACCCATGTTCTCTATATGGCGTGGTTTCTCTGTGCAGACTAACATCACTAGAGCCAACTGTAACAAGATCATCATGCTGTTCACTGATGGAGGAGAGGAGAGAGCGTCGGTCATACTGCAGAAATACAACGCTGACAAGAAGGTACAGTTTCAACACACACTACAATGTATAATCCACCTAGTCGGCGACCCATAGTAGTAAATATGGAAAGCAGGTCTGAATGATGAAGGGAAACAGAGTGATGGCTTGGTTGGATGTTGAGGAAGTATTATGTGTGCTGATCCTATGGTTTATACAGGTGGAGGCCAGATAATCACTACACTAACCCACACACACACACACACACACACACACACACACACACACACACACACACACACACAGAACAGACACAGGCAGATCAGTCTCCGTTACTGTCAGTCATCCTCTCTAAGCACGATATGCAGTGTGTGATGATAACTCTGCAAGCTGCCTCTTTTCTGCTCAGCACAATGAAAGGAGACTAGGGAGGAAGGGAGGGTAGAGAACACATTGGTAGAAACACCATCACTGCAGCCCTTCGAAACCAATCCTGTGTACACTGTAACAGTAGTTCCTTCCCAAGAGTAGAGTTGATATTCTAAATGGCCCATAATAAAACCTCTCAGACCAGTACCTAAATAATTAGTTTTTTTAACTTCTATCACACACCTTCAGTTCAATGTGGATTGTCTTTAACAATACACACGGCTCTGTGTTCTAGGTGCGTATCTTCCTTCTCAGTGGGTCAAACACAACTATGATAAAGGTCCAGTCCAGTGGAGGCCTCGCTATAAGGTACATACGCATGTTGTTGTTGTTTGTTTGTTGCTAAACATTAAGCACTGGTGTTCTGTGTATCGGTTGAGTTTCCATGTTGGGTCCTGCTTATGTAGATAGCTAATGTCCTGTCTTAGTCCATGTCTGGTTTCTCCAGGATACTTCTATGAGATCTCCCTCTCTATTGGAAGCATATCGCATCAGACACTCAGGTGATAATAAGCATTCTGCATGAACTTGTCGGTTGGTGTGGTGTGTTTAATTTATTCCGTGTGGTAATGTGGTTGACTTTGTCTTAAAACGTGTGTATCAGCGGCAGGCTAGCATCAGCCGATAAGAGTGTTGGGCAGTAAACCGAAAGCTGACTAGGGTGAAAATTGTCGATGGTGCCCTTGAAGCACAGGCATTTAACCCAATTTGCCTCCCTGTATGTCGCTCTGTGGATAAGAGCGTGTGCTAAATGACTAAAATTTGTATTCAAAGGAGTGTATTTGTGTGTGTAGGAGTACCTGGATGTCCTGGGCAGACTCCAATGGTTCGTAGCTGGACCAGCTGGCCAAGCAGGTCCAGTGACTAATGTCTACCTTGAACGCTCTGGTATCACATCAACTGTCTATCCCACAATGCACCTCACCAAATCTACCTCCACGCTGGAGGTTTCTGAAACCTATACCGATGACTTTACATTTAGCTTTCTTGTCTGTGTGTGTTCAGGAAGCTTAGGTTGGTCATCACAGGAACGCCTACCTGTCTTCAACAAGACACAAGTATAAAGATGAATCGGGTTTAGAGGGTAATCCACACACGCAAGCAGGCCACACACACAACCAAATTCTTTCTTAAAATAATACCCATCCCGCATGTAGCCTCTAAGTCAACACAACTCTTACTATTCAATTGTAAATGAACATGTGACTCCCTGCATCTTTCCCTCTCAGATTCAGAACCAGTTGATCCTCGGGTGATGGGGATTGACGTGTACTAGATGCAACATCAAGACAGCTCACACCGCGCTACACTGTGAGTACCACACACAACTAAACACACAGAAACATCCTTAATTCTCCAACTTCAGTCTCAATTGTTAAGTCTTTTCTCACGCAACGTTTTGATTCTTTCCGTCCAATATGCCGAAAAAAATACAGATTCGTTTTGGACACACTAAAACCATTCACAACAAGGGTCTGATTGGCTTTTCCCTCCAGACAGGCTTGGCCTATTTTTAGAAACTTTCTTGAATGGACATAGAGAAGTTAGCGAACTTATACGCACACACACACACACACTAAAAGGACTGCCATCAATCAAAGCACCTGAAGCATATCTCACTCAGACACATAAGCAAATCACACTTTCTTCTTTCCCCAAAAAACGTACTTAAAAAACTTGCCTTAGCTTCAATCCTTTCTGGTAGGATATCAAAAACTAGCCCCTCCACTGTAGGATAAAATGCAAAAATTCTCAATGTAGCCTTATTTTATAAATTGACAAGGACGTTTTAAGGGGAGAGTATAGGCAGCTGTGATATAGGCTATCATGAAGATGAAAATTGACAGACATTAGAAAATAGAAGGCACGTAACCTGTCTTATAGCCTAATGATCAGCATTGAGCATTTTAATGAAGTAGTGGTGAGCGTTATGTATTTTAATTGAGTGCTTTATCTAAATAGGCGGAGAGTTTTTGTTCTTTCTTTTAGGGTCTTGCCTATAGCAACAGGTGGCGCCTTAGATTCACTTAGCTTGGCCTAGTAATATATAGCTATATTAGCCTCTAACTTGCACAAACTCTCTGTTTACGTCACTGTTCCCTTCTTGAGCACCAATTCACGCTCTCTGCTGGCAACTCCACTGGGCTTATCTCTTCCCCTCACAGCTCTTAAACGACAGACAATATAGTTTGAAACTATTTTGAGCATGTTAAAAAAAAATAAAAGAATAAGCCTAGGCCTATTAAGGGAGAGAAAGCATAGATCGATCCGTCTTCGTTGCTGAATGGCTATAAAATAGGCTACATCAGCGTTTCCCAAAACTAGGTGCTACCTGATTTGAAAAGGGGTTTTTGAGAGAAAACGTTGAAATAATAGAGCCCGGGTTACATCGCGTAACCTCCGGTAGCCCCTAGATGGAGTTGTAAATAAAACGGAAACGGTTCTGTTTCTACCGACAAATGTGTCTCTTTCTGATTGAACGTTTAAGCTACAAAATCATTATGAACCCATCGCCTGAAAGATAAGACTCTGAGACACGTTATGGTTTCTGTTTCCTTCTAACAAGGCTGCGCAGGACTCGTTAGGAACCATAGTGGACTGAAGACCAGGCACAAAATCAGACTGGACTGCTGAAAAAGGAACATGCATCACACTAGCTAGGGCCCCCATCCAATCTGGTGACCAATTTTAACCGAATTATTCTAAAATGCTGCATTAAGGAATGCATTTCCCACCAGTGGTGTTTTCCACCAAATGGACTTGTTGTGCAGATAACAAACCAGTGTGTTGTGATGTAGGTGCACATGCCCACACAACAATGCCTACATTTTCACAATATGGTTTTCATGCACAAATAAAAATCTAAACGTTCAATGTGTTTCCATTCGCATTTTCAGCTCTACTGAGCATCAAGATCACTGTGCACTTTCACCACCCTGTAAGTTCATCGAACAATTTTAATCTGTAGCCGAATAAACTGCATGGTTTCCAGAGTCGTGGTGGGAGACCCAACACCATCCATCGCATGCCTCCAAGTTTACTTCCATTTGATGGTTACATTTATATTTGCGCATAAAGGTGTTTCCACCGCCAATTTCTGGACATAATTTAATTTATACTGACAAAAAAAGAGCTCACGATGTCGAAACGAAAAAATGATCTGTCGGCATTTATAAAAGTGTAACCTAAACTTCCTTTTCCATTACAAGTGCCGTGATATTGTGTATTTGGTCGCATACAAACTGTTGATGGAAATGTGGTTAATGAGTTTGATGTTCTTTCTACACAGAAGATCATACAAAACTCTGATGACCGTCTGAACTTTCTAATACCTTTTTGATGCAGTTTAGGTCACTTCTAAACCATAATTCCTATCCAGATTGTAGTGTCAAAAGTCACTGTAACTGCTCGGAACTGATTTGTAATAGACTTTCACTAGCCTCAATTTTAAAAAAGTAAACATTGGCTTGTTGGTTTATATCCGTTTGGGTTGCGAAAACATTTTCATTCAAAATGTGGTCCGTGGGCCCAAAAAAAGTTTGGGAACCCCCTGCAATACATCATTGGCACTGGAACATGGGATATTTCAATGGCGACAGCGACTGTACTATCTCTGGCTGTGATGTAATCACCATTGATTC
>NC_036866.1:27519649-27598930 GCF_002910315.2 Salvelinus sp. IW2-2015
AACAAATCAAGCAGTTTTGTTTCCACAGATGTGTTGCCACCATATATCTTACAATATCTGACTGCTATTGGCAGCAGCTTTACATGTCCATGATTGGACACATCAACGGACAGGGACACACATTCAACCTGGTCTAGGTCCTGTGTTACCAAAGTAGTTGCCCATGGTGCTAACACGTTACTTACTGTGGCGTCACATTTTGTCCTAGCACATGTAAACTTCGGCTCATAAAGCTTTCCCTCCTGCACAGCTAAATCATATTCTTCTTGGGAAGGCTCTACCTTCTTGATGAATGTGGTGACAGAGGGCATATCAACACGGGCAATCAGAGAGGCTTTATGTTTTTTTGTCTGTTGATGTTCTACCACTGCCGTTCTTCCCCCGGTTTCTTGGAAATACCTTTTAGTGAGCATCCAGGAAGGTAAATATACCGATGTTCTCAGGACCTTTTCAAACACACACCCTTCTCTTGTCCTGTGGGTGTTGTAACCTGACACTAAATAATTTATCTCTAATTTTACCCATACATCATTACCCATACATCATTAACAGCAGCCTAAGTACTAAACTGACATTTCAACACACACACGTCCCTTACATTGTCAGACCGATACAGATGTCTTTGTCTTATTGTGTATGTGTCCAGTTTTGTTTCTAGCCAGTTCAGTGTTGTTAGGTAGCCAGTTGCAGATAGGTGGTCCTGTGGTCTAAGTGAACAGGGAGGCTGTATAGACTGGGATTAGGGAGTAGAGATTAGCTCTCTGCTCAGTGTCATCTGCAATCCAACCACAACCCAGTCTGAGATATACCACCTATTGAAATGTTCACATTTACATGAATGTTCAGCATGCTCACTAAATTGTCTGATGCAATGGATAAGGCTGTGAAGTGTTTCTTAGCATGGGTTCTAGCATTAATGAATTAGACCCTGATGGAAGAGCAATGCTGTCTCATTTACACACCTCTCTCTCATCCCCTCCCTGTCTCCCTTTCTCCCTCTCACTTTCTATTTCTCTCCATCCCACCTTCCTTCTCACCCTCCTCTCCATTTAATAGATTAGGTGATAAAAGAGCACATTTTATTATGAGAGTGTGTGTAAGTGTGTGTGTGTGGTTTGATTTTACTATCATTGTGGGGACCAGAAGTCCTCACAAAAAAAACAAGATTCAGAGGAGTGGCGACATTTCACCAGTCCCCACAAAGAAAAATCGTTTTTTAGGCTTAGGGGTTAGATTTAAGGTTAGTGTTACAATTAGGGTTAGTGTTAGGGTATAGGTTTAGGGTTAGTGTTAGGGTATAGGTTAGGGTTAGTGTTAGGGTATAGGTTTAGGGTTATGAGTTAGGGTATAGGTTTAGGGTTAGTGTTAGGGTATAGGTTTAGGGTTAGTGTTAGGGTATAGGTTAGGGTTAGTGTTAGGGTATAGGTTTAGGGTTATGAGTTAGGGTGTTATGACGTGAACTGGAGGCGAAGTCAGTTGCAGGAGAGCAGAGTATAGTTAACAGGCGCACATTTATTTTCCGTTCCAAAACGAGAGCACTACAATAATCAAACAGGCTCAAAACACGGAACATAAATAAAAGTCAAGCGCATAAATCAAACACCACATAACATGAAACAATTACACACAAAGACATGATGGGAAACAGAGGGTTAAATACAAGTAGATTGATTGGGGAAATGAAAACCAGGTGTGTATGGAACAAGACAAATGGACATATGAAAAATGGAGCGGCGATGGCTAGAAAGCCGGTGACGTCGATCGCCGAACGCCGCCCGAACAATGAGAGGAGCTGACTTCGGCGGAAGTCGTGACATAGGGTTAGGTTTAGTTTCAGGGTTAGGGTTTTGGGATTAAGGTTGGGTTAAGGGTTAGGTTTAGGGTTAAGGAAAATAGGATTTTGAATGGGAATATTATTTTTTGGAACCTACAAGTATAGTAAAACATACTTGTGTGTGCATGTGTGTCCATCCTGGCTTCTAAGCTTAGTCTTCAGGTCAGGTAGAAGCCTTCAAATTATTCTTCCAAGTGGAGTCCGTCACTCAGTTATAAATATCAAGCTTGTCACACAGACGCAGATATGCACGCACACACACCTAGCCAGATTCTGCTTGTCTCCATGGATGCATGTATATCTGCTCTCGCCATTGGCTGATTAACAGTGGCACATTGCTTGGTACAGATCAATGGGTTGCAGCACTGTTTAGAAAGACAGTACAGCCAACTTTTGGCCCAGCCTCTCTGCATCATATAATTACTATGATCACAACATTGTCAGTGTTTTGTCTGTCTTGTAGCTGTAGGTACAATAGGTCTGTGCATGTTTCAGAGCACTGTTGACTTGGCTGCCAAGGTGTGTGTGTGCGGGGGGAAGGGGGTGGTACCTAGTCAATTGCACAACTGAATGCATTCAACTAATATGTGTTTTCCGCATTTAACCCAACCCCTCTGAATCAGAGAGGTACTGCCTTAATCCATAAGAGTCTAAGCCGGGGGAGGGGTGAGGGTACTACTAACCTATATGGAATTGTTTTAAGGTCATACCAAGGATATTTTTCTATTTGATTAGGAATTTTAAGACCCCTTAAAGTACCCCAAAAATATATTTAAAAACATATTTGATGAAAAAATATTTTTGGCCTTACTGCTATTAGCCCATACAAACACATTGAATAACAGATTCACTGCATGGAACAAAAGAGAGTCCCCAGAAAATCTACAGAAAGTTTGTTCTGAAGTGCCTGTCCAATATATGAGACATAAGAAAGACACCTTATTTTTGTCACTAAACAGTACAGATACAGTACCAGTCAAACGTTTGGACACACCTACTAATTCCAGGGTTTTTCTTTATTTTTACTATGTTCTACATTGTAGAATAATGGTGAAGACATCAAAACTATGAAATAACACATATGGAATCCTGTAGTAACCAAAAAAGTGTAAAACAAATCAAAATATATTTTAGATTTGATATTCTTCAAATAGCCAACCGTTGCCTTTATGACAGCTTTGCACACTCTTGGCATTCTCTCAATCAGCTTCTTGAGGAATGCTTTTCCAAAAGTCTTGAAGGAGTTCCCACAAATGCTGAGCACTTGTTGGCTGCTTTTCCTTCACTCTGCGGTCCAAATCATACCAAACCATCACAGTTTGGTTGAGGTCAGGTGATTGTGGAGGCTAGGTCATCTGATATCTTTTTTTACATTTAACCTTTATTTAACAAGGCAAGTCAGTTAAGAACAAATTCTTATTTACAATGATGGCCTACCCCAGATGACGCTGGGCCAATTGTGTGCCGCTTTATGGGACTGCCGGTCAAGGCCGGATGTGATACAGCCTGGATACGAAACAGGGACTATAGTGACGCCACTTGCACTGAGATGCAGGGCCTCAGACCGCTGCGCCACTCGGGAGCTCTGATGCAGCGCTCCATCACTTCCCTTCTTGGTCAAGTAGCCCATACACAGCCTGGAGGTGTGTTGGGTCATTGTCCTGTTGAAAAACAAATGATAGTCCTACTAAGCGCAAACCAGATGGGATGGCGTATCGCTGCAGAATGCTGTGGTAGCCATGCTGGTTAAGTGTGCCTTGAATTCTAAATAAATCACAGACAGTGTGGGGGTGCTTTGCTGGTTGCATTATCACACCTCCTTCTCCATGCTTCACGGTGGGAACCATACATGCAGAGATTGTCACTCTGTTATAAAGGATTTGGAGACAGGCGCAGGAATACATCATCTGGGTTTTTAATACACCCAAAACAAACACGTATACAAAACACTGGGATGTTCCCAAACAAAAGAGTGAGGGTAAACCTCGTAGAACGACACGGCACGAGACCCGTAATAAACAATGCACAAAACACGCAGCACATGCTGAAACAACACATAGGTATTCACACGACCAACGGACATGGGAACAATAACCGACAGCCCAATGTGGAAACAAAGGGCAGATTTATACAAACACAATCAGTGAGGAATTGGAACCAGGTGTGCGTAATGACACAGTTCAGTGCAGCCTAGAAGGCCGGTGATGTCGACCTCCAGAACTGGTGAACAGAATGAGCAGCAGTACCGAGGGGATCTGCTCTGCGTCTCACTACAACATGGTGGTTGGAACCAAAATTCTCAAATTTGGACTCATCAGACCAAAGGACAGATTTCCACCAGTCTAATGTCCATTGCTCGTGTCTCTTGGTCTTCGCAAGTGTTTTCTTCTTATTGTTGTCCTTTAGTAGTGGTTTCTTTGCATCAATTCGACCATGAAGGCCTGATTCACGCAGTCTCCTCTGAACAGTTGATGTTGAGATGTGTCTGCTAATTGAACTCTGTGTAATATTTATTTGGGCTGCAATTTCTGAGGCTGGTAAATCTAATGAACTTTTCCTCTGCAGCAGAGGTAACTCTGGGTCTTCCTTTCCTGTGGCGGTCCTCATGAGAGCTAGTGTCATCATAGCGTTTGATAGTTTTTGCGAGTGCACTAAAGGAACTTTCAAAGTTCTAGAAATTTTTCGCATTAACTGACTTTCATGTCTTAAAGTCATGATGGACTGTCATTTTTCTTTGCTTATTTGAGCTGTTCTTGCCATAATATGGACTTGGTCTTTTACAAATAGTGCTATCTTCTGTATACCACCCCTACCTTGTCACAACACAACTGATTGGCTGAAATACATTAAGAAGGAAAGAAATTCCACATATTAACTTTTAACAAGACGCACCTGTTAATTGAAATGCATTCCAGGTGACTGCCTTATGAAGCTGGTTGAGCGAATGCCAAGATTGTGCAAAGCTGTCATGAAGGCAAAGGGTGTCTACTTTGAATAATCTCAAATATAAAATATATTTTGATTTGTTTAACACTTTTTTGGGTTACTACACGATTCCATATGTCTCATTTAATAGTTTTGATGTCTTCACTATTATTCTACAATGCAGAAAATAGTAAAAATAAATAAAAAACACTGAATGAGTAGGTGTGTCCAAACTTTTGGCTGGTACTGTATACAGTGCATTGGGAAAGTATTCAGATCCATTGAGCTTTACCACTGTCTGTTACGTTACAGCCTTATTCTAAAATGGATTAAATAAATAAAAATCGTCATCAATCTACACACAATACCACATAATGACAAAGTGAAAACAGGGTTTTAGAAATGTATATTAAATATAAAAAAGTTGAAATACCTTATTTCCATAAGTATTCAGACCTTTTGCTATGAGACTCGACATTGAATTCAGGTGCATCCTGTTTCCATTGATCATCCGTGAGATGTTTCTACAACGTGATTGGAGTTCACCTGTGGTAAATTTAATTGATTGGACATGTTTTAGAAAGGCACAGACCTGTCTATATAAGGTCCCACAGTTGACAGTGCATGTGAGAGCAAAAACCAAGTCATGAGTTGGAAGGAATTTAAATAAATCAAATCAAATCAAAGTTTATTTATCACGTGCGCTGAAAAAAACAGGTGTAGATCTGACAGTGAAATGCTTACTTACAGGCTCTAACCAATAGTGCAAAAAAGGTATTAGGTGAACAATAGGTAAGTAAAGAAATAAAAACAACAGTAAAAAGACAGTGAAAAACAGTGGCGAGGCTATATACAGTAGTGAGGCTATAAAAGTAGAGAGGCTACATACAGACACTGGTTAGTCAGGCTGACTGCGGTAGTATGTACATGTAGATATGGTTAAAGTGACTATGCATATATGATGGACATAGTAGCGTAAAAGAGGGGTTGGTGGGTGGTGGGTGGCGGGACACAATGCAGATAGTTCGGTTAGCCAATGTGCGGGAGCACTGGTTGGTCGGGCCTATTGAGGTAGTATGTACATGATAGTATAGTTAAAGTGACTATGCATATATGATAAACAGAGAGTAGCATCACCGTAAAAAGACGGGTTGAGGGGGGGGGGTTGTGGGGGGCACACAATGCAAATAGTCCGGGTAGCCATTTGATTACCTGTTCAGGAGTCTTATGGCTTGGGGGTAAAAACTGTTGAGAAGCTTTTTTGTCCTAGACTTGGCACTCCGGTACCGCTTGCCATGCGATAGTAGAGAGAACAGTCTATAACTGGGGTGGCTGGGGTCTTTGACAATTTTTAGGGCCTTCCTCTGACACTGCCTGGTGTAGAGGTCCTGGATGGCAGGCAGCTTAGCCCCAGTGATGAACTGGGCCGTACGCACTACCCTCTGTAGTGCCTTGTGGTCAGAGGCCGAGAAATTGCCATACCAGGCAGTGATGCAACCAGTCAGAATGCTCCGAGACAGGATTGTGTCGAGGCACAGATCTGGGGAAGGGTACCAACAAAGTCTGCAGCGTTGAAGGTCCCAAAGAACACAGTGGACTCCATCATTCTTAAATGGAAGAAGTTTAGAACCACAAAGACTCTTCCTAGAGTTGGTCTAGGTCAGGGAGGTGACCCCAAGAATCTAATGGTCACTCTGACAGAGATCCAGAGTTCCTCTGTGGAGATGGAAAAACCTTCCAGAAGGACAACCATCTCTGCAGCACTCCACCTATCAGGCGTTTAAGGTAGATTGGCCAGACAGAACTCACTCCTCAGTAAAGGGCAGATGACAGCCCGTTTGGAGTTTGCCAAAAGGCACCTTAAGACTCTCAGACCATGAGAAACAACATTCTCTGGTCAGATGAAACCAAGATTGAACTCTTTGACCTGAATTCAAAGTGTCATGTCTGGAGGAAATCTGGCACCATCCCTACGGTGAAAACATTACCACATCATCATGCTGTGGAAATGTTTTTTGGAGGCAGGGACTGGGAGACTAGTCAGGATCGAAGGAAAGATGAACGGAGCAAAGTACACAGCCTAGACAACGCAGTAGTGGGTTCGGAACAAGTCTCTGAACCCAATCGAACATCTCTGGAGAGACCTGAAAATAGCTGTCCAGCAACGCTGTCCATCCAACCTGACAGAGCTTGAGAGGATCTGCAGAGAAGAAAGGGAGAAACTCCCATAATACAGGTGTGCCAAGCTTTTAGTGTCATACACAAGAAGACTCGAGACTGTAAATGTTGCCAAAGGTGCTTCAACAAAGTACTGAGTGAAGGGGCTGAATACTGATGTAATTGTGATATTTCAAATTTGTTTTGCTAAAATTTGCTAAAATTTCTAAAAACCTGTTTTTACTTTGTCATTATCTGGTATTGTGTGTAGATTGATGAGGGGGAAAACAATTTCATCCATTTTAGAATAAGGCTGTAACTTAACAAAATGTGGAAAAGTTCATGCGGTCTGAATACTTTTCGAATACTCTGTACTTCCATAAATGTTTTTGACTGGTACCGGTGGACCCTCAGACGAGTCTTTTGAGGCCTGTGGGCCTTCTCAAGCAAAACAAGAGTCTCACCTTTACACAGATGGGTCATATTAGTGTGAAGCCCAAGCTGGTAGGTCACCTGTGTCGACATCAGATGAGTCCCACAACGCTTGTGGGGGTCTTAAAGCAAATCGTAGAACACTGTCATGTTCGTGAGAGTCTCATCTTACCTTAGAGGGGTAATAGTTTGTAGGCCAAACTGGTTGGACACTACAGACGATTTTGTGAGAAGACCGATTTTCGGGTTGTCTCATGGTCTGACAAACACCGCTATAGCTCTGTCGCATTTCACCGCAGATATGGAAGTGTTACATAGGCGGATTCAGCGGATTGAGACTCATCCAATGCAAGAAAACAGACACAGTGTATCTCTAGCTTAAGCTGATCGATTTTTATATGATGCTGAATAGTTTTTCACAGGGGCTAGGGCATCAACCTTAGGGGGTTAATCAACATCACCAGGCCTGGGAGCAGTTGGGGGTTAACTGCCTTGCTCATGGACAAAATGGCATATTTTTCTATTTTTCCACATTGCTGGCTTTGGGATTCGAACCAGCAACATTTTGGTTACTGGCTCAATGCTCTTAACCGCTAGGCTACCTGCCGCCGTGTGTGTGTAAATGTGTGTGTGTGCATTTGTGCATGCGTGATATTTCCACTCTAATGAGAGTGAGTTGGTAGAGGGAGTCTCATTTCCATGGTACCAGCTCATGATCCTGATAGGATGCAAACTAATTAGCAACACTTGATGAATGTGTCTGTTTACCACTGCATGATAATAGTCAAGGCCAGGTGTGTGTGTGGGTAATCAGTATGTGTGTCTGTGTGCGTGCGTTTGTCTAACCCCTATCTGTCTCCCTCTACCAGTTCAACACCAGGGTGAATAACACAGCGTGTTTTGACCACCTGGTCCAGGCCAACGTGAGGAATAAGAAGATCCTGAAGGATGCTGTTCAGAACATCTCTGCTAAAGGCATCACCAACTACACCAAGGGATTTGAGTTTGCCTTCGAACAGCTCTATGCAGTAAGAGGCCCTATGCTCTGTTCATAACACTGTAGTAATAATAGATGTACAGTGTAACGACAGCCCTGCTCCTTGTTATTTTACTTTGATACTTCAGGAACATACTGCACTTCATGTAAAATGTACAAACTGTTACCTTTGAGCTCTGCTCTTTCTCGTATGATAGCTTATTGTCAGACACTGACCTCTGCTGCAGAACTGAGCCATTACCGCTAGATGGGCATGCTGCAAAGTCAAAATTGTCTATATTGTAAAAATGTATGAAAACTAAAATGTGCTTTTTTGATCTTAATTTAAGGGTTAGCAGTGTGCATAAGGTTAGGGTTAATGTTAGGATTAGGTTTAACATCTGATTATATGACTTTGTGGCTGTGCCAGCTAGTGACCAATCTGCAGTTATGACTCCAGTGCAAGTTTCATGACAATAAACGCCAACCTGCGTGTCCAACCCTCCTCCAGTCTTCTAAAACCCAGATTTTTGTCATCTGCTTCTTACCAGTACCTTGATTACAGGATTTGGTGGTGTTGTGTTAGGATGGGGGTTAGCAACCCCTGTTCTCTACCTGGTGTGTTTTCTCTGTGCAGACTAACATCACTAGAGCCAACTGTAACAAGATCATCATGCTGTTCACTGACGGAGGAGAGGAGAGAGCATCGGCCATACTTCAGGAATACAACTCTGACAAGAAGGTACAGTTGAACGCACACACACACTTTAATGTATAATCCACCTAGTCGGTGACCCTTCTAGTAAACGTAGAGTAATGCGTTGGATCAAGAGGAACTATTCTGTGTGCTGAACCTATTGTTTATACAGGCGGAGAGCAATGATTATTACAAACACACACACCCACACACACACACAAACACACACAAAACCCTAAACCTTAACCCTAGCTCCTAACCCTAACCCTAAACCTAACACTAATTCTAACCTTAACCCTAAGCGTTTGACCTTGTGGGGACTAACAAGCAGATATGAAGTGTGGTGATGACTCTACCAAAGCTAAAGCTGTTCTCGCTGCTCAGCACATGAAAGGAAATGGGTATGATGGGGTTTAGAGAGAGCATGGTAACACCACCCCCAGGTCTTCACAAAACAACACACTGCGTGCAATATAACAGTAACCCTCCCACGAGCAGGATTTAACATTCTATGGCTCATAATAACCTCACAGTGGCTTGGTTCATACAATACCTAACTATGGTTGATTAACTTCCATCACACACAATACGGTTCAATGTGGATGTTGCTATAACAGATGCATATGTTCCTGTGTTCTAGGTGCGTATCTTCACCTTCTCAGTAGGTCAGCACAACTATGATAAAGGTCCAGTCCAGTGGATGGCCTGCGCTAATAAAGGTATGTTGTTGTTGTTTGTAATATTGAAGCACTGCTACAGCTGTGTATGATTTGAGGTCCATTTTGGTCTACTCATATAATTAATATCCTGATCTTAGCCCATTCTCTGTTTCTCCCAGGATACTTCTATGAGATTCCCTCAATTGGAGCCATACGCATCAACACTCAAGTGAGAAGCAATGTGCATGAACATGTGTGTGTGTGTTTAATGTTGTCCCAGACGTGTGTCTGTGATTGACTTTGTCTTTAAGGTGTGTATTTGAAGGAGAGTATGTATGTGTGTGTTCTAGGAGTACCTGGATGTACTGGGCAGACCCATGGTTTTAGCTGACCAGCTGGCCAAGCAGGTCCAGTGGACTAATGTCTACCTCGACGCTCTGGTATGACATCACTTCCTCCAATCCCACAATGCACCTCACCAAAATCTAACTCTATGCTGGAGGCTTCTGAAACCCAACAACGATGACTTTAATTTAGCTTTCTTTGTCTGTGTGTGTATTAGGAGCTAGGTCTGGTCATCACAGGAACCCTACCTGTCTTCAACAAGACCAAGTATAAAGATGAATTGGGCATAGAGGTAATCCACATACACAACCAGGAAAACAAACTCTTTACGTTTACACAGATGCTCTTTCCCAGAATGACTTACAGTAGTGAGTGCATCATTTTTTTTTACTGGTCCCGCTTGGGAATCAAACGCACATCCCTACCATTGCAAGCGCCATGCTCTACCAACTGGGCCTCACGGGACCGTTTTTCAGATAATCCCATCCCAGCATTAGACGCCAATATCCTCTAAATTAGCACGACTCTTACTATTCAGACTGTGATTTGACATTTTCATTTTGATCTCCTTGCCTCTTTCCTCCTCTTTCCCTCTCTCTCAGATTCAGAACCAGTTGATCCTAGGCGTGATGGGGATTGACGTGTCACTAGATGACATCAAGAAGCTCACACCGCGCTACACTGTGAGTGACACACACACTAACACACCAGAACACTCCTTATTCTCTTACTTCAGTCTCAGTGTTACCTGTGACAGCTCTACCCTCTCTCATATCAACTCAAGCATGTTGATGATACTTTAATAATCCAGAACAGTGATGTATTGAGAAGACATCAATGTTCCCTATGGCGTACAGCCTATGATCAACTGTCTCCCCCAACCCTCTCTGTACCTCCGTTTCTTAGATCGGACCTAATGGATATTATTTTGCCATCGACCCCAACGGATATGTGCTGCTACACCCCAACCTCCAACCTAAGGTATGTTCTATTCTTACCTCTTCTATTCTGTTAACACGGTTTACAATCCCAACTCATACAGAGTAGACTGATGATCCTGAGGTGCTGCTATGACTGCTGTGGATCTTATGTATGTTCATATGAACACACACATGATCGTAGCAGTATATCTAGCCACTAGGCCACCATGATGGTTCTGACCCACCTTTAGAGAAACACAACCCACTGCTCCTCCCTACCTCTTCGATTCATCCCTACCTCTTCTATTCCTCCTCCACTTTCTTTTCCTCCTTTCCTGACCTCCTCCTCAACACCTGCAGGCCAGGTCTTGACAGGCTACATAGGGCCGTGTGTGGCCCAGGCCCAGGCTCTCTTTTGGGGCATGTTGTGTTCAGAGGGGGGCCTCTCTGGATCTGAGTTTTAGTTCTCCTGGGACACATGTTCACATCTCATCCAGCCACAGCCTATACTATGTTCTGCTATAGTAGAGGCTAATCAAAATGGATACACACTCATGGATCCAATCTATACATACACACACAGGCACTGACCAACACACAGCATACACATGGAGTGCATGCATGTATGTGAAGGCATGCAGCCTCTTTCAAAGGGAACCATTTCAAAGTGACTGGGGGTCTTGTAGAGTGTTGTATACGTTTCCTATGGAAGAACCATCTGTGTGAGTGTGTTAGTCAGGTTTTGGAGCAGGCTTCACATTACAGAGAGGGGATCAGAGATGAATGCCATCAGAAGGCCTTGGTCTGACTAATGTGATTTGAACCATGCTGATATACGAGCCAGGTCACCCATGACACAAGTCAGTATTCGACGTCCACCCACGTCTGAGGACGTCAAGCGATGATGTGGAAACCGGCCACGAGGGGCAACAGTGAGAACTGTTACCTTCAAGTAGGTTTCGGGTTTTGCTAGAGCATCGTGGACGGGGATGGCGTAAGAATCAGCCTCTTTTTCCAAAGGTTGCAAGTTGAAATCATGCGATAGAAAGTTATTTTTGTTTTAAGCCTATCCCAAACCTTAACCCTTAGCTTAACCATTTGAAGTTAATGCATTACTTTAAGATTTCCGAGTTAATGCCTAAACTTAACCATGACCTTAAAAACGTAACTTTAACCCTAAAAAGTTTGAGAAACATTAATGAACATCTAATTCTGATGTGAAACTGAGAGCTAGTTGGATATACACTGAGTATACAAAACATTAAGAACACTAGCTTTTTCCATAACAGACTGACCAGGTGAATCCAGGTGAAAGCTATGATCCCTTATTGATGTCACTTGTTAAATCCACTCCAATCAGTGTAGATGAAGGGGAGGAAACAAGTCAAAGAAGGATTTTAAAGCCTTGAGACAATTGAGACATGGATTGTGTATGTGTACCATTCAGATGGGCAAGACAAAAGATTTAAGTGCCTTTGAACGGCGTATGGTAGTAGGTGCCAGGCACACTGGTTTGTGTCAAGAACTGCAATGTTGCTGGGTTTTTCACACTCAACCGTTTCATATGTGTATCAAGGACAACTGTGGAAAGAAAGCATTGGAGTCAACATGGGCCATCATCCCAGTGGAACGCTTTCAACACCTCGTCCATGCATCGATGCATTGAAGCTGTTCTGAGGGCAATGTATTCCTAATGTTTGGTATAATCAGCGTATGCTACAGACTACCCATACAAGCAGAGCACATGCAAACCTTTGTTGAGGATTGCAACAGTCATGGTTTGATTCCTGTCTGGCCACATATGATTAAACATTTATTCTATTTAGATAAAAGAGCCTGGCCTATGAATTCTTATTATTATCAAATGGAGAATAATATGTCTCCCACTGAAATACTCCCTGCATCACTCTCATTACAGTATGTGTCTGTTAGAAAAGGATCTGTAACCGCAAGACAAGACTCAGTAAGCCATGTGCATTCACTCTCCATGAGGTGACAGTAGGACAGAGAGAGAGTAGATGTACTACACAGGAGGTTGGTGGCACCTTAATTGGGGAGGACGGACTCGTGGTAATGGCTGGAGCGGAAGGAGTGGAATGGTATCAAATATGGTTTCCATGTGTTTCATACCATTCCATTTGCTTTGTTCTAGCCATTATTATGAGCCGACCTCCCCTCAGCAGCCTCCACTGATGTACTATAGTAGAATATAGTATAGACTTAGATTATTAGCACTTAGGTGCTGATCTTTAACTGTAAGACCATTGAGTAGAGTGTGTGTGTACAGTACAATGTGGTCAAGTGATGGCATTTCCTGATGCTATAGCCCTATGAGCAGCTATACTCCTTGTCACGCCCTGACCGTAGAGAGCTTTTTATGTGATTTGGGTGGGCATTCTATGTTCATTTTCTATGTTTTGTATTTCTTTGTTGTTTGGCGGGTGTGGTTCTCAATCAGAGGCAGCTGTCTATCGTTGTCTCTGATTGAGAACCATACTTAGGTCGCTTTTTCCCACATGGTTTTTGTGGGTAGTTGTTTTCTGTTTTGTGTCTGCACCAGACAGAACTGTTTTCGTGTTCTATTTTTGGTTATTTTGTCTCAGTGTTCAGTTTTAATAAAAAACATGAACACTTACCACGCTGCGCTTTGGTCCACACCTTCTTCAACAGACGGCCGTTACACTCCTACATTCCAGGAGGAATAGATAAGAATAGTGACTAGTACGTATTAGTTAGTTACTAACCTCCAGTAAACTAACGTCACATAATTAGCTCAATGTTTCACACTGTTTATTTAGACTCTTTCAGATTTTCTATGTAATGGTTTCTTTCCACTAATCCATCTGTCATATTGTTATTATGTTATGTAAGTGACTAGAGACGTTTGGGTGTGCGGTTATGTGTGTATGTGAGAGGGAGTGGGGGAGAGAGAGAAGGGTGGGTCCTAGAGGAAATGATAGATGTTGTAGATAAGGCAGTTTCCTGTGATGAGTTAAGTCATTGGAGCTAGAGCTGTCTGGCAGAGAGAAGCAGTGACTAAACTAACACATGATGACATGACCAGGGTTATAGTGGGTCCTTCCTTAGTACTGCTGCAGGTTTGCCGTTCTCCCTGGATCAATTCTTGAAACTGTAGTTCCTATTTATATTCACACCATATACATGCTTTTTAAATTATGTCCATTATCCAGTGAAAGGGCATGAGTATTTTCTCATGGACCCCTGTGCTGTCTATGGTCTCCCCTATGGGGGCCCACCCTGAAACACACACCCTGTCAATCTTACTGTGTATGATGTGTGTGTCCGTGCCTGTGTGCGTGTCTGTGCAAATGTGTGATCAGAGAAACAGAGGGGTGTGTGAATATTGAGGGTGACCTTTGACTATTTGAACATATTCTCTCTTTTCTCTCTCTTTCTTGTGTTTCGGTCTGTATGTGATTATGGTTGTATAGAAAAGCCATTTCATATTCATCACATAAATCCCTTGCTACATTTGGAGTTGGATTTTGATCTCTCTCCCCCACCCACTCACTTACCCCCTCTCTTTCTTTCTCTGCCATATACTTTCATCCTCCCACAGAATAAACGATTTGACTGTTTATCAATGTGCATGTATTTTCTGTATCATCTAATGGCCTCTAACGCAACTAGCTCTCACAGTTTCACGTCAGAATTAGACATTTTTCAAACGTCATATTTTTAAGTTGTTGCAAAATGTCACATTTTGAAGTGTTTAATGTTAAGTTTAGTTTAACTCCTAATGGTTAAGGTAAGGGTTAAGGTTTGGAATAGGCTTGAAAAAAAATCTCTAAAACGACTGTCTATTGCTGGATTCAAACTTGCAACCTTTGGAATCAGAGGGAGACGCTTATGCCCAACCCTGTCCACAACACCCTAGCAAAACTGTTACCTACTTGAAAGTAACAGCACTCACTGTTGCTCCTAGTGGCCGGATTCCACATCATCTCATGACGTCCTCAGATATCGATGGACGTCGAATACTGACTTGTATCACGAATGACCTGGCTCCTAACAAAATAGATGTTATTTTTTTCATGTTAAGATCCACTTCATCTTCCTCCTCCTTCTCCACTGTTCCATCTGTATTTTCTCTCTCCATCTAATGTAAGGATCATTTATTAACCACCACAATCACAGTGTGTGTCTAGCTTTTGCAGAAACTAAATCCATATGAACCTTCTATAAAGGGTATGCAGTCTAAAGGTAGAGCAGCGTTGTTTTAGACCAGCGTATCAGGTTCCATCCATTTACTGGTGCTTTAACAGAGTAGATGTGGATTACTGCTGCTACTTACATTATAACATTATAAAGTCACTGATACGCACAGAGGGTTTCGCTGCTGACATTAACACTGTGTACAGTCGGTCTGTATGAAACACACATACACAGACTCAAACAGGCATGAAGACAACACACGCACAGACTAAACCACCAACACAAGCAACACACACAAAAACACACACATACACACACACATACCAGGCAAAAGTGCATTGAGGACGTCGTCCCCACAGTGACTGTACGTACATACCCCAACCAGAAGCCATGGATTACAGGCAACATTTGCACTGAGCTAAAGGGTAGAGCTGCCGCTTTCAAGGAGCGGGACTCTAACCCGGAGCGTAAAAGAAAACATGCTATGCCCTCCAACGAACCATCAATCAGGCAAAGCATCAATACAGGACTAAGATTGAATCATACTACATCTGCTCTGACGCTCGTCTTATGTGGCAGGGCTTGCAAACTATTACAGACTACAAAGAGAAGCACAGCTGTGAGCTGCCCAGTAACACGAGCATACCAGACGAGCTAAATCACTTCTATGCTCGCTTCGAGGCAAGCAACACTGAGGCATGCATGAGAGCATCGGCTGTTCCGGACGACTGTGTGATCACGCTCTCCGTAGCCGACGTGAGTATGACCTTTAAACAGGTCAACATTCACAAGGCTGTGGGGCCAGACGGATTACCAGGACGTGTGCTCCAGGCATGTGCTGACCAACTGGCAGGTGTCTTCACTGACATTTTCAACATGTCCCTGATTGAGTCTGTAATACCAACATGTTTCAAGCAGACCACCATAGTCCCTGTGCCCAAGAACACGAAGGCAACTTGCCTAAATGACTACAGACCCGTAGCACTCATGTCTGTAGCGATGAAGTGCTTTGAAAGGCTGGTAATGGCTCACATCACCACCATTATCCCAGAAACCGTAGAGCCACTCCAATTTGCATACAGCCCAAACAGATCCACAGATGATGCAATCTCTATTGCACTCCACACTGGCCTTTCCCACCTGGACAAAAGGAACACCTACGTGAAAATGCTATTCATTGACTATAGCTCAACGTTTAACACCATAGTACCCTCAAAGCTCATCACTAAGCTAAGGATCCTGGGACTAAACACCTCCCTCTGCAACTGGATCCTGGACTTCCTGACGGGCCGCCCCCAGGTAGTGAGGGTAGGTAGCAACACATCTGATCCTGAACACTGGAGCCCCTCAGGGGTGCGTGCTCAATCCCCTCTTGTACTCCCTGTTCACCCACGACTGCATGGCCAGGCACGACTCCAACACAATCATTAAGTTTGCAAACGACACAACAGTGGTAGGCCTGATCACCGACAATGACGAGACAGCCTATAGGGAGGAGGTCAGAGACCTGGCCGGTTGGTGCCAGAATAACAACCTATCCGTCAACGTAACCAAGAATAAGGAGATGATTGTGGACTACAGGAAAAGGAGGACCGAGGACTCCCCCATTCTCATCGACGGGGCTGTTGTGGAGCAGGTTGAGAGCTTCAAATTTCTTGGTGTCCACATCACCAACAAACTAGAATGGTCCAAACACACCAAGACAGTTGTGAAGAGGGCACGACAAAGTCTATGCCCCTTCAGGAAACTAAGAAGATTTGGCATGGGTCCTGAGATCCTCAAAAGGTTCTACAGCTGCAACATCGAGCGCATCCTGACTGGTTGCATCACCAAGCCATAAGACTCCTGAACAGGTAATCAAATGGCTACCCAGACTATTTGCATTGTGTGCCCCCCACAACCCCTCTTTATACTGCTGCTACTCTCTGTTTATTATATATTCATAGTCACTTTAACCATACCTACATGTACATACTACCTCAATCAGCCCGACTAACCGGTGCCTGTATATAGCCTCGCTACTGTTATAGCCTCGCTTCTGTATGTAGCCTCGCTACTGTTATTTTTCACTGTTTTTTTTGTGTTGTTTTTATTTCTTTACTTACCTATTGTTCACCTAATACCTTTTTTGCACTGGTGGTTAGAGCCTGTAAGTAAGCATTTCACTGTAAGGTCTACCTACACCTGTTGTATTCGGCGCACGTGACAAATAAACGTTGATTTGATTTGAAGTATTCAAGTCAGTGGTAAACCCCTACCTGGCATTGATTCTCAGCTTTATAAACTGTCTGATTGTATATACAACTATACAGGTTATCCTCTTGTGTTGAACATGATTCAAAGGGTAAGGAGCAGAGTTTTACAGTTTGGCCTGAAGCCATGCTAAGAACCCAGCACTGAAAAACATACACACTACTGCATTTCATTACAACTCACTGTTACAACTCACTATAACAACTCAACATGCTTCAGAGGGACCGATATAAACAGGGTCATTCTACTGAATTAACCAGCTTTATTTACTACAATAACCCAGTGTTTTTCTCCATAGTAATGTTGTATTCACTGGTTTCTTGTAAATATTGAATAAATGTATATATGGGCACCTTTGTACGTGTGTGTCTGTGTGATTGTGTGTGTGTGTGTGTGTGTGTGTGTGTGTGTGTGTGTGCACGCGTCCGTGCCTGAGTGTGTGCTTTCCTGAGTGAGTGCCGTGTCTGTGTGCGTGAGCGTGTGTCATGCTAACTCATCCACCAGACTAAACACCCTCCTCTCTTCAGAACCCTAAATTCCAGGAGCCTGTCACTCTGGACTTCCTCGATGCGGAACTGGAGAACGACGTCAAAGTCCAGGTAAAAACACACACACACACACCACACACCACACACACACCCACACACACACACACACACACCACACACACACACACACACACACACACACACACACACACACACACACACACACACACACACACACACACACAGGTGTTAGTTGGTCCTGTCTCCTACTAAATCTAATTGAGTGTGATTTACACAGTGACTGGCTGTAAATGAGAGGACATGTTTACAGGAGCAGTGGACACCACAAACTCTGTCTGTCTCTCTCTCTCCTTTTATATTACTGTTGGAGTGAAGTTCAACGTATGCAGTATGTGCTACAATCTCCTTGTTGTTATTCCTCTCTCTTCGCTCTCTCTCTCTCTCGCTCTCTCGCTTCCTCTCGCTCTCTTCTCTCTCCTCTCTCTCTCTCTCTCTCTCTCTCTCTCTCTCTCTCTCTCTCTCTCTCTCTCTCTCTCTCTCTCTCTCTCTCTCTCCTCTTCTCTCTCTTCTCTCTCCCCTCTCGGTGTACAGATGTGAACTTGTTTTAGATTATAGAGAGAATGGTAGAGAGATCAAACCCTGTAACCATTCAGATATCTGACACAGGGTACAGTTGAAGAAGAAACATTTTTAGATTTATTTTGTTATTTCTCTCTCCTCTCTCTCTCTCTCTCTCTCTGTAGATCAGGAGAATTATGATAAATGGGAACCCAGGTGAAGAGACCATAGAGACTCTGGTTAAAACTCAGGATGAGGTGAGATCAGCACAAATTACAGATAAATATGTTACTAATACTGACTCACTGATGTCATCTCCCAGTGAAAACAGTGAAAGGTTTCCGGGGAAGTGAGTTATATGTTGTTTATGATTTAGGATTAGGACTGTTTTAATGCTTATGTTTGTGTGTGTATGTGTTTTCACGTGCATTGTGCATGTGTGCGTGCTTGTGTGTGTGTTTGTGTGCATGTGTGTGCGCTCTCTGACAGAGATACATCGACAGAGGAGTAAGGACGTACACCTGGGCTCAGGTCAATGGAACAGACTATAGGTGAGCAGGAGGACTGACAGATGTTGATTCCAGTTCAGAAACAACCCTTAACCCCATAGCTGTAGCCTTAGAAACTAGTGGCCATCTGAAAGCATTGGATAGGTTGCTGTAGTATTACAGTTGTCTTAGATCTCGCCTTCATGAATAATATACATCTGGCCAGTAGGGGGCACTCTTTGTCCCTTTCCATCACAGTAAAACAATCACTCAAATGTGTTTATGCAGATTATCAGTGTTCTGTCACCTTCTGGATGAACATGTTTTTCCAAGCATCGCCATTAGTCTGTCAACAGTGACCATACCTTTATTTCCCCAGCTTGGCCCTAGTCCTGCCAATGTACAGTGAACACTACATACAGGCCAAACTGGGAGACACCATCAGACAGGCTATGGGTGAGTACACACACACACAAACACACACATCAACACAAACAAAACATTCTTCAACGACTCTGCTCTCAGATCAGCGAGTTTTGCCGTTGGCCCTTATTTATAGAGTGCTTTTTCGAACTTCTGTGAGTGTAATGTTTACTGTTCATTTTATTGTTTATTTCACTTTTGTATATTATCTACTTCACTTGCTTTGGCAATGTTAACATATGTTTCCCATGCCAATAAAGCCCCTTGGATTGAATTGAAATGAGTGGCCCTCTAGACCAGTCTCCAGTCCTCCTACTCATAGACTTAACCACACATACTTTGATCCTCCCTGCAGTCTCTCCCTTTGTCTCGCTCTCTCCTTCCATCCTACCACCCCGCTCTACCTCTTCTGCTCGCTCTCTCTCCTGGGCTCAGGAGTTTCTCTCTTCCCTCCCTGTCTCCCAACCCTTTCCCACTTCATACTTCCTTTGTTCCCTCTCTCACTCTCTACCTTCATCCTTTCCATTACTCTTTCCTCTGTTCCCTCTCTTGGAATCTGAGGGCAGAGGGGACATATTACCTTCTACAAAGCTTGACTCTGCTCCAGGGCTTTCCTCTGGACTGTAAATCTGTCTGTACCTCATTCTCTACCCATACCTGGTTTATAGCTGCTCATAGTGGCTTTATCACATGGACCATGTACCTCTGATGTACAAGATAAATCCACCTCTACATCCAACTCTCTGTTGACTTTAATGTTCCCCTCCTGTCTTCTCTCTATCTGCTCCTTTATTGGATCCATACAGCTCCATGGGGCAAGTACTCAGTGTATTCTCTGGTGTATCTCACTTTTCATTATCTCTCCTCCAGTCTCTGCATGGTCATGTGTCTGTGTTTGCTTGATGAAGTATATTAATTCAGAGGGAAACTAGAGGAAGTGAAAAGGAATGACTAATCTACGGTGATAGGGAGTAATAGAAAGAGCAGTTAAGGTCCATGTGATCCCTGTCCTGCCAAGTCCTTAGAGGAGACGCCCCAAATCCACCTGTCATGTTTAACATGCTATTGAAATGATTTATTTAGTTATTTGATTTAACCAGGCAAGACAGTTAAGAACAAATTGTTATTTACAACGACGGCCTACCCTAACCCGGACGACGCTGGGCCAATTTTGCGCCGCCCTATGGGACTCCCAATCACCGCCGGTTGTGATACAGCCTGGAATCAAATCAGGGTCTGTTGTGATGCCTCTAACACTGAGATGTAGTGCCTTAGACCGCTGTGATACAGCCTGGAATCGAACCAGGGTCTGTTGTGATGCCTCTAACACTGAGATGCAGTGCCTTAGACCGCTGCGCCACTCGGGAGCCTATAAGAATTTCCTTGATTATGGACCAGATACTCATGAACCTTTTGATACTGGACCATCAGTAAACGGTTTCACAGACTGCTGACATGACTGTATCGAGTTTAATGGAATTGTTTCTCATGATGTCTTCTTTTAAAAGATGGGGTGATGAACATTGATGTCTTTACGAGTGTAGAAACTATAGAGCAAAGTAAAATCCCAAGCCAAGGATTGTCACGTATGAAATTATAGGAGAGACAAACACTGTGCTGGAGTAACTGTGGATATCTGTGAACGAACTATGCTCTATTGCGTGTCTCTGCATGATAGCACCTCACAGTTTTGATAGTGCTGTCGTTTTAAATCAGTTGTCCTTCCTTTTCTAGACATTTTAATTGGTGTAATATCAATTTGGCAAGACATCTGAATCCCAATGGTTCTGTTTTCTCTCTATCTACCCCCCCATCTCTCTCTCTCTCTGGGGTCACTACAGRGCAGAAGGGCAAGTATTCCTCTTCCCCTCTTCTGTTTGTTCGATCACTTCATTCTCACTCCACACCTTCTCTAACTCTCCACACCACACCAYACTTCATCTCTGTCCAAAACTGTGTGCGTGCGTGTGCGTGCGTGTGTGTGACACACATTGACTTGTCACCACTGTAACCAGTCTGTGGTTGAGATGAAAATATTTGGCATGGGCCCTCACATCTCAACAAGTTCTACAGCTGCACCATCGAGAGCATCTTCACTGGCTGCATCAACGCTTTGTATGGCAACTGCTTGGCATCTGACCGCAAGGCGCTACAGAAGGTAGTGCATGGGCCGAGCTCCTTGCCATCCAGGACCTCTATACCAGGCGGTGTCAGAGGAAGGCCCAAGCGGTACCAATGCACTCAGGCTGGAACCAACAGGACCCTGACAATCCACAGGACATCTAAACAAGACCGTTAATAGCTAATCAAATGGCTACCCTGACTACCTGCATTAACCCTTTTTTGCACCAACTCTCTTGAACTGACTCTATGCACAAGCACGGGACTTTACCCACACACTCACAAATACTTACACTGACTCCCCAACACACATATACACACACCCACACACCCACACACATACACACTACATACGCCCACACAACCGTATATCATGCATATGCATACAGACGCTACACACACACACACACACACACACAATACATACAGTGCATTTGGAAAGTATTCAGATCTTTTTCCACATTTTGTTACGTTACAGCCTTATTCTAAAATTGATAATTTTTGTTATTGTTGTTTTTAACTCATCAATCTACCCACAATAGCCCATAATGACAAGGCAAAAACAGGTTTTTAGAATAGAATGCTGCCACCACCATGCTTCACCTTAGGGATGGTATTGGCCAGGTGATGAGCATTGCCTAATTTCCTCCAGATGTGATGCTTGTCATTCAAGCCAAAGAGTTCAATCTTGGTTTAATCAGACCAGAGAATTTTGTTTCTCTCCTTTAGGTGCCTTTTGACAAACTCCAAGTGGGCTGTCATGTGCCTTTTACTGAGGAGTGGCTTCCATCTGGCCACTCTACCATAAAAGCCTGATTGGTAGAGTGCTGCAGAGATTGCCATTCTGGTTGTCCTTCTGGAAGGTTCTCCCATCTCTACAGTGGAACTCTGGAGCACTGTTAGAGTGACCATCGGGTTCTTGGTCACCTCCCTGATCAAGGCCCTTCTCCCCTGATTTCTCAGTTTGACCGGGCGGCCAGCTCTAGGAACAGTCTTGATGACTCCAAACTTCATCCATTTAAGAATGATGGAGGTCACTGTGTTCTTGGGGACATTCAATGCTGCAGACATTTTTTGGTAACCTTCCCCAGATCTGTGCCTCAACACAATCCTCTCTCGGCGTTCTACAGACAATTCCTACCAACCTCATGGCTTGGTTTTTACTCTGACACTGTCAACTGTGGGACTTTATATAGACAGGTGTGTGCCTTTCCAAATCATGTCCAATCAATTGAATTTACCACAGGTGGACTCCAATTGAGTTATAGAAACATCTCAAGGATGACCAATGGAAAAACGATGCACCTGAGCTCAATCTCGAGTCTCATAGCGAAGGGTCTGAATACTTATGTAAATTAGGTATTTCTATTAGTATTTTTTTTATACATTTAAAATATTTTCTAAAAACCTGTTTTTGCTTTGTGATTATGGTGTATTGTGTGTAGATTGATGAGGAAGCATGTTGATTTTTCCATTTTAGAATAAGGCTGGAACGTATCAATATGTGGGAGAATGCACTGTACACTGCTGATACTGTCTATTATCTATCCTGTTGCCTACTCACTTTATACCTACCTACAGTATATGTACAGTACATAGATGTATCAATTATTTCGCACCCCTCCATATTTGACTCGGTACTGGTACTCCCTGTATATAGCATGTTATTTTGTACTCCCTATATATAGCCATGTTATTCGTTATTCACTGTGTATGTATTCCTTGTGTCACTATCTAAGCATGTGACATACCATTTTATGTGATTTGATTTTATGAACCAGTGTCAGTTGGTTTGTCAGTGAGTTTAAGGATTGCCTTGTTCTAGGAAAGGCCTGACAGAGACAGTCAGCAAAGTGTACTGTCCTATCAGCCGTGAAAAGTCATGCTGACAGACTAGTGGCAATACCAAGCTTAAAAGAGTTTAGGAGTTTAGCTCCATAATCACTGTCTCTCTTTCTGTCATGTCTTGTTTCACTCATTCATCTTTTTTTTCAGTTCTCTCTTTTCATAATGATCAGTCTATGTATTGTGTAGGCCATGTATCCTCCTCCACAGTGTGTGTAAGGTTCTAAAGATGTCTGTCTATTCTCTTCAGCCATGGACACTCTGCAGGTGGAGAGGTTTGATGAGTTGGGACACACCTTCATTGCCCCCAGGTGACTGGCTACAGCAGCATATATGAATCTCCTCCACCTCAGATCATATACAACCATTGATAGTCCTGTAGTTTACTTACAGCCAAGAGTAGCTAGTTAATCCACAGTTTATGCCAGCATTGAGGAGCACTGAATAGCATTGAGGACAAGTTATAAAAGGGGTTGAGTATGATGTTGTGCCGATGTTGAGTTATGTTTGAGACTACTGAAATGTATCTAATGTATGTCATATTGAAATAGGGAGTACTGCAAAGGCCTGAAGGACAAGGACAACAACACCCAGTTCCTCCTGGACTTCAACCAGTTCATTGACAGGAACACAGTGGAAGAGCCATGTAAGTTACCATGCCTGTCCCACGCACCAACACACATGACCACGTGCACACACACAGATGGAATTCCTCTGCACGCACACACACACACACACACACACACACACACACACACCTGTCTCTTATACACATCTAGATGTGTATAAGAGACAGCACACACACACACACACACACACACACACACACACACACACAGATGGAATTCCTCTACCTGTTTTGTTCGATAGCCAGTCAAGGTTAAAGAAAGAGTAGCTTTAGATCAATACAGCATTAATAGGCAGTACACCCACCCAGGAGGGAGTGGTTAGTGGGGTGAGTCAGGCCGGTTTCCCACCACTGTGATATCATGGTGTTCCATAGCCCTGTGAAGGTCAGAGGATGGCATCAGCCTGATCGAATGAGGTATAGGCGTTTGATTAGTTTAGTCTGGCTAGGGGGTGATATCATCCTGATCGACTGAACTTCCTAGAACCTGATGTTGTCATGCTTCTATGTGACTCAAAACCTCTATAGTGGTCATCATCTAATGGGTATCAGCTACTGTAGATCCTACCATCTTCCTCATCGTCAGCTAATGGAGCTCAATGTCCTCAGTGTTTTCTAAACAAGGTCAAGCTATCTTCTCCTATGTGTCAACTTTGCAGTTTGCTTTGGGGTCTACTGCGGATGGTACTTCAGTAACAAATTCTTTCTCTCTAGGTAATATGGCTCTGGTCAGTAGGCTGCTGTTGGACGCTGGGTTGACTGCTGATCTGGTCAAACTGTGGAAGGAACAGACACTGTGAGTGACACACACACACACACACACACACACACACACACTTCCCGTCATCACTGCATTGGATTACAGTGATCATGTAAACATTGAGAGTCAGTTAAGTGAGTCATATAGACAGTCAGGCTATTCCCTGTTTTATTGATGTCTTATTGGAGAAACACAAAGCAGCTACTACTGCTACAGTCTAATGTATAGGTCTGTGCTCTGAGAGTCTAGGCCTTGTTTTGCCAATAAAACATGATGAAAGAAAAACACAGGACCAGCCATGCCAATAATTAGTGTGTTCTGAAGACACCTCAGGAATTACAAAAACTCATTTTTCAACAACTCCACAAATTTCTTGTTAACAAACTATTGTTTTGGCAAGTCGGTTAGGACATCTATTTTGTGCATGACACAAGTAATTTTTCCAACAGTTGTTTACAGACAGATTATTTCACTTATTATTCACTGTATCACAATTCCAGTGGGTCAGAAGTTTACATACACTTAGTTGACTGTGCCTTTAAACAGCTTGGAAAATTCCAGAATATGATGTCATGGGTTTAGAAGCTCCTGATAGACTAATTGACATCATTTGAGTCAATTGGAGGTGTACCTGTGCATGTATTTCAAGGCCTACCTTCAAACTCAGTGCCTCTTTGCTTGACATCATGGGAAAAATCAAAAGAAATCAGCCAAGACCTCAGAAAAGAAATTGTAGACCTCCACAAGTCTGGTTCATCCTTGGGAGCAATTTCCAAACGCCTGAAGGTACCACGTTCATCTGTACAAACAATAGTATGTAAGTATAAACACCATGGGACCACGCAGCCGTCATACCGCTCAGGAAGGAGACGCGTTCTGTCTCCAAGAGATGAACGTACTTTGGTACAAATCAATCCCAGAACAACAGCAAAGGACCTTGTGAAGATGCTGGAGGAAACGGGTACAAAGTATCTGTGTGGCTGCTTCATGTTGTGCGGGCGCTTTGATGCAGGAGGGACTGGTGCACTTCACAAAATAGATGGCATCATGAGGGAGGAAAAGTATGTGGCTATATTGAGCAACATCTCAAGACATCAGTCAGGAAGCTAAAGCTTGGGTCTTCCAAATGGACAATGACCACAAGCATACTTCCAAAGTTGTTGAAAAATGGCTTGAGGGCATCAAAGTCAAGGTATTGGAGTGGCCATCACAGAGCCCTGACCTCATCCTAGAGACAATTTGTGGGCAGAACTGAAAAATCTTGCGCGAGCAAGGAGGTCTACAAACCTGACTCAGTTACATAAACGCTGTCAGGAGGAATGGGCTAAAATTCACCCAACTTATTGTGGGAGGCTTGTGGAAGGCTACCCGAAATGTTTGACCCAAGTTAAACAATTTAAAGCCAATGCTACCAAATACTAATTGAGTGTATGTAAACTTCTGACACACTAGGAATGTGAAGAAATAAATAAAAGCTGAAATAAATGATTCTCTCTTCTATTATTCTGACATTTCACATTCTTAAAATAAAGTGGTGATCCTAACTGACCTAAGACAGGGAATTTTTACTCGGATTAAATGTCAGGAATTGTGAAGAACTGAGTTTAAATGTATTTGGCTAAGGTGTATGTAAACTTCCGACTTCAACTGTATATCAACATGCATTCATTATTACCATAGACACACGTTTGTCCATTATAATCCACACAAGCTCAAACAAACAAAATCAATTTACTGAACAAAGAACTCTATTCAGAATTAGGACATCAAGAGAAGTGACTCTCCGGAAATATAACAATCTGTTTTTAAAGTTTCTGGACACAGAGGACCAGAAAGAACATGCACKCACGCTCACTCACTCTCTCACTCAGTTCATGCCTCTTTCTGATTTGTCTCGATGGTCCCTTAGCCTCTGTTGTTGAACTGTGATTGGTTTTTGTGTGTTCTTTCGGTTCCCAGGCTCGGAGTCCTGGCCAGGTTTGTAACCACTGACGGAGGGATCACTAGAGTCTATCCCAGAAGGTACGCTCAGATTTCTCCTTCTCAGTCCTACACTATTAGTTAGTTAGCCTCATGCTCCCATACTATACTGTATGTGCCTTGGCCAACTCCTATTGTATAAAGCCATGAAAACGAACAAATACACCGGCACGATTCGGTCTTATGTAGCAACATTTGAAATTGTGTTTTTTTACTTTGGATAAAAGTAGAGACTCAGAGATAGAAAATGTTATATAATATACTACAGTTGAAGAACAATGGGGAAGTAATTCTGCTTTGAAAGTTTATAAACTTAATTTATAAACCAGACTTTTGAGAACCTGTCCCTTGAATGTTTTGGTACACCTACTGGAGAGCTCTTCTTTGTCTAAACCCATTCTGCATCGTTCACACCCTCTTAAGCCTTAGCCCCAACCATCTCTTTAAGGATTCACATGTGAGGGTACTATATGTGCTGAACAGAATGAGTACAGCAGTGTACTAAATAACCAAAGATTTTAAGACTAAAGGCTTGTTTAACCTACGTCTATCGACATGTCTGAAGACAGTTGTCGCAGTGACATCATGAACATTTTATTGTCCTCCGACATAACGACAACTTGTCATTGTCGTTATGAAAAAGTATAAACACAAAAACAGCAGGCTGCATGAGTAGCCTGGTGGTCCAAAATAGCACAATTGGTGTATTAGTATCTGTCAATCTAGCAAACCAGACAACTAACAGCAACCTTCTAAACAATGTTTTGGTTAGTTTATAGCTTGTTAACTTAGCGTTAGCTAGCTAGCTATCTGGCTGGCCATTTCAAATAATGACCATATTAGTAATACATGCAGGGCATTCTACCAGACAATTTCAGAACTTGGACACTGTCTCGCTGGCCTAACGTTGTATCCTAATTTGACTTTGGTGCAGGTCATGTTGTTCATCACATTACTGTCTCTGCTAAACACACACGATATCAAATAAAATCAACGTTTATTTGTCACATGCACAGGATACAGAAGGTGTAAACGGTAAAGTGAAATGGTTACTTGCTTAGTGGAGTCTTTAACACGCTTTAACGTACATTGAAAAATACTTTCTGGGGGGGGGGGGGGGGGATGTAGATAGCTAGACTCTCTTACCTGTATACATGGATAAGCGCTTCTCCCTCTCTGTCACGGATGCCATGGTTTCCCTTAGTTTGAAGATGTAATCTGGTGTTTTATAAATCAAATTTTATTTGTCACATGTGCAGAATACAACAGGTGTAGACCTTACATTGCATTTCTTACTTACAAGCCCTTAACCAACAATGCAGTTTTGAGAAAATAAAACAAAAAAAGTAAGAGATAAGAATAATAAATAATTAAAGAGCAGCAGTAAATAACAATAGCGGGGTTATGTACAGCGGGTACCGGTACAGAGTCAATGTCAATGTGCGGGGGCACCGGTGTCGAGGTAATTGAGGTAATATGTACATGTAGGTAGCATTATTAAAGTGACTATGCAAAGATAACAACAGAGAGTAGCAGCAGCGTTCCAGAGGGGGAGGGGTGGGGGCAATGCAAATAGTCTGGGTAGCCATTTGATTAGCTGTTCAGGAGTCTTATGGCTTGGGGGTAGAAGCTATTTAGGAGCCTCTTGGACCGAGACTTGTCGCTCCGGTACCTCTTGTCGTGCGGTAAAAGAGAGAACATGCTATGACTAGGGTGGCTGGAGTCTTTGACAATTTTTATGGCCTTCCTCTGACACCGCCTGGTGTAAGTCCTGGATGGCATGAAGCTTAGCCCCGGTGATGTACTGGGCCATACACATTACCCTTCTGTAGTGCCTTGCGGTCGGAGGCCCATAACCATACCAGGCAGTGATGCAACCCGTCAGAATGCTCTCGATGGTGCGGATCTGAGGACCCATGCCAAATCTTTTCAGTCTCCTGAGGGGGAATAGGTTTTGTCGTGCCCTCTTCACGACTGTCTTGGTGTACACGGACCATGTTAGTTTGTTGGTGATATGGACGCCTAGGAAATTGAAGCTCTCAACCTGTTCCACTACAGCCCCATCGATGAGAATGGGGGTGTGCTCGGTCCTCCTTTTCCTGTAGTCCACAATAATCTCTTTTGTCTTGATCACATTGAGGGAGAGGTTGTTGTCCTTGCACCACACGGTCAGGTCTCTGACCTCCTTCCTATAGGCTGTCTCATCGTTGTCGGTGATCAGGCCTACCACTGTTGTCATCAGCAAACTTAATGATGGTGTTGGAGTGAACAGGGAGTACAGGAGCACGTTCCCCTGAGGGGCCCCCATGTTGAGGATCAGTTTGGCGGATGTGTTGTTACCTACCCTTACCACCTGGGGGCGGCCCGTCAGGAAGTCCAGGATCCAGTTGCAGAGGAAGGTGTTTAGTCCCAGGGTCCTTAGCTTAGTGATGAGCTTTGAGGGCACTATGGTGTTGATTGCTGAGCTTTAGTCAATGAATAGCATTCTCACGTAGGTGTTCCTTTTGTCCAGGCGTGAAAGGACAGTGTGGAGTGCAATAGAGATTGCATCATCTGGCCCTGAGGCCTTGTGAATGTTTACCAGTTTGAAAGTCTTATTCTTATCGGCTGCGGAGAGTGTGATCACACAGTCGTCCGGAATAGCTGATGGTCTCATGCATGTTTCAGTGTTACTTGCCTCGAAGCGAGCATATCAGTTATTTAGCTCACCTGGTAGGATTGTGTCACTGGACAGCTCTCGGCTGTGCTTCCCTTTGTAGTCTGTCATAGTTTGCAAGCCCTGCCACATCCGACAAGCGTCTGAGCCAGTGTAGTACGATTCAACGCAGTGTAGTACGATTCAACGAACAACGCAAAAAAACWAACAAAATAGCATGGTTCGTTGAGAGCCGATAAGACGGCAGCCCTCCCCTCCGGTGCCATCGTGATCCTTTACAACAACCTTCTGTGTGTTCTATTTTCAACTCCCTCCACATATTTGCAATCAAACGGCAGAATTTCAAAACTCGGTTTTCAAAACTCGGTCCTTCAGAAAGTGGAGAGTAACATTTTTGCAGTTCTTTGTTATATCTTTCCATAAAAACGGGTTAGAAAGGATTACCTACACATACTGAGCATGTTATAGACAGAAGCGTGCTACATCGCCGACCAATCCGAACTTATCTCTCGGCACATCCAGCCCATCCATTATCTCAGCCAATCATGACTAGCGGGAACGTTCCTGTCGTTTCCTGTGGCTAAACCAACTATGCTCGTAATTATGTTATCTTTTTTGTATTTACAGTTGGCATACAAGTTTGTGATTAGAGCATAGTTCACATGTTCCAGAAGGCATTTCTAACAAAAAATGCATTTTGATCAAAAATCTATGTTTAAAATGCCTCTCTGTGAAGTAGTGATGCACGACATATGCCTAGTTTCCTGAAACGAGTCACAGATACGAGTTGGCTAAAGCACAAAGCCATTTTAAAGGGTACAGTGTTTTGGATATGGTGGATATGATACTGTTTTACTCCCCAACTTGTTCAGCTGGCTCTCTTCACATTGCATGGACAGTTAGTCCTCCTAAATCACCAGAACATGATTCCCATCCACACATACACTGGAGACATACTCAGTAAATATGGACTCTTTCTATCCCTCCCTCGCTCTCTTTCCCTTCCTCCCCCCTCTCTCTCTCCTCTCCCTCCCTCTCTCTCTCTTTCTTTCTCTCTGCATTGGTGATTGTTAGAGTACAGCAGTTATTCACAGGAAAGAACATTTAAATATTTTCATATAAAACATACATCTTTTTTCTTTATCTCTGGGCCAATTCTATTCTATTTTTCCCATGCTTTGTGCTTTGGGTGTGACTGTTATATTTATCAAAGTTTGGCCTCACATTTGAATAAATCTTTCAGACATCTGTATCTTAAAAAGTTCTGTATGTGTGCACATGCGTGTGTGTTTCAGTGCTGGGGAGGAGTGGACAGAGAATGCCGAGACCTATGACTCAAGTTTCTACAAGAGGACTCTGGATAACGACATCTATATTTTCACTGCTCCATATTTCAACAGTATGTTAACACACAACGAAACACACACACACACACACACACACACACGGATCCTCTCTTCAGTGTGGTCTTCCAGAAAATCCCGGATGGCCTGCTCTACTGGATATGATAAGAGTTGAGAGGCCTTCTAGTACCCCTCTATCTTTACTTCCTTTCTATGCTGCTCCCTCTCATCTCTCTATCTACCCCCCTCTTCTGTCCCACCCCTTTCTCTTCCCTCTCTCTCACTCTCTCTACTCACTATTTTAACGTACTTCTGTATCTAATGCTCTCTGCTACTTTCCACTCCCCTTCTCTATATGTCCCTGTGGTATTGCAGCAATCTACAGTTGAAGTCGGAAGTTTACATACACCTTAGCCAAATACATTACATTCAGTTTTTCACAATTCCTGACATTTAATCCGAGTAAAAATTCCCTGTCTTAGGTCAGTTAGGATCACCACTTAATTTTAAGAAAGTGAAAATGTCAGAATAATAGTAGAGAGAATTTATTTATTTCAGCTTTTATTTCTTTCATCACATTCCCAAAGGGTCAGATGTTTACATACATTCAATTAGTATTTCCTAGCATTGCCTTTAAATTGTTTAACTTGGGTCAAACGTTTCGGGTAGCTTTCCACAAGCTTCCCACAATAAGTTGGGTGAATTTTGGCCCATTCCTCCTGACAGAGCTGGTGTAACTGAGTCAGGTTTGTAGGCCTTCTTGCTCATACAAGATTTTTCAGTTCTGCCCACACATTTTCTATTGGATTGAGGTCAGGGCTTTGTGATGGCCACTCCAATTCCTTGACTTTGTTGTCCTTAAGCCATTGCCACAACTGTGGAAGTATGCTTGGGATCATTGTCCATTTGGAAGACCCATTTGCGACTAAGCTTTAACTTCTGGAGATGTTGCTTCAATATATCCACATAATTTTTCGCCCTCATGATGCCATCTATTTTGTGAAGTGCACCAGTCCTTCCTGTAGCAAAGCACCACCACAACATGATGCTGCCACCCCTGTGCTTCACAGTTGGGATGGTGTTCTTCGGCTTGCAAGCCACCCCCTTTTTCCTCCAACCATAATGATGCTCATTATGGCCAAACAATTCTATTTTTGTTTCATCAGACCAGAGGACATTTCTCCAAAAAGTACGATCTTTGTCCCCATGTGCAGTTGCAAACCATAGTCTGGCTTTTTTATGCCGGTTTTGGAGCAGTGGCTTCTTCCTTGCTGAGCTGCCTTTCAGGTTATGTCGATATAGGACTCGTTTTACTGTGGATATAGATACTTTTGTACCTGTTTCCTCCAGCATCTTCACAAGGTCCTTTGCTGTTGTTCTGGGATTGATTTGCACTTTTCGCACCAAAGTACGTTCATCTCTAAGAGACAGAACGCGTCTCCTTCCTGCGCGGTATGATGGCTGCGTGGTCCCATGGTGTTTATACTTGCGTACTATTGTTTGTACAGATAAACGTGGTACCTTCAGACGTTTGGAAATTGCTCCCAAGGATGAACCAGACATGTGGAGGTCTACAATTTTTTTTTCTGAGGTCTTTCTGATTTGTTTTGATTTTCCCATGATGTCAAGCAAAGAGGCACTGAGTTTGAAGGTAGGCCTTGAAATACATCTACAGGTACACCTCCAATTGCCTCAAATTATGTCAATTAGCCTTTAGAAGCTTCTAAAGCCATGACATAATTTCCTGGAATTTTTCAAGCTGTTTAAAGGCACAGTCAACTAGTGTATGCAAACTTCTGACCCACTGGAATTGTGATACAGTGAATTATAAGTGAAATAATCTGTCTGTAAACAATTGTTGGAAAAATGACTTGTGTCATGGACCAAGTAGATGTCCTAACCTACTTGCCAAGCCATCGTTTGTTAACAAGACATTTTAATTGGCCTAGGTCAGTGACCTAGGCCAATTACTTTTGGTGTTCTTCGTTTAGCTTCACATACAGGGTAGGCAGGCGTTTGCACTTTTGGGGCTATTCCATTTGTATCCCATCTACAGCTGTACTGTATGTGCTCCTACTGCACTGCCACAGACACATGACCATTTACCCACTTAAATGAGACCAAACAAACAAATATGATATATTTTATCATATTTGTTATGTCATGAAACATGATTTTCACCAAACTGGTTTTTAAAGCCTCACACAATTACTGTCATTGTCATGCAAGTGTCACTACATGTGAATGTGTTGACACTCTTACCTTTGCTCTCCCTCACTCTCCCTCCTTCTCTCTCTGCTGCAGAGAGCAGGGAGTCAGGCTATGAGTCAGGTATTCTGGTGAGCAAGGCTGTAGACCTCAACATAGACAGAGTCAACCTCAAACCAGCAGGTGAGTGGACAGTACCGTCCCCATCTCCTTAGCTGGGTGCTTAGTTGTTGTATTGGGTACTTCTGAATTAAACTGACTGCCTAGAGAATTTGATGAAACATCCATAGCTCCTTCTGTACAGGATTATTCAAAAACATGTTTCTGAATATCCTTTTTGTTGTTTCTATGTCCTGTAGTGGTGGGAGTGAAACTGAACGTCTCTGCCTGGATGAACAGCTTCATGAACGCCACCATGAAAGTCAACGTAAGAGAAACACTTTCTTAAGTTTAGGATTTCTTATTCACATCCCATTGTGTTTACTAAACTTGTGACCATTCATTCATGATGGTGTGTGCTTTGATGGCGTTTGCAGTGCAAGGATGAAATCTGTGGCTGTCTGAAGAATGATAAGGTACAATGGCCTATCTCACTCATGGAAAATCTTTAGAAATGTTGATAATGTTCTATACTGACTGATGTTCTCTTTCTATCTGTCACACTCTCTCTCTGCAGCATGTTGACTGTGTCATCTTGGATGATGGAGGCTTTCTGCTGATGTCCAATCAGGATGAGTATATCGCACAGGTGAGTCTCTGTCACCTAATCAGATTTCTCTGTCACAGACATGTATAGTTGTCATACCAGAGCAGGGAGGGAGGGAGGGAGGGAGGGAGGGTGGGTCTGTCTGTCTGTCTGTCTGTGTCGGCGATCGGTCGGTCGGTCTGTCTGTGTCTGTGTCTGTCTGTCTGTCTGCTGTCTGTCTGTCTGTGTCGTCGGTCGGTCGGTCGGTCGGTCGGTCGTCGGTCGTCGGTCGGTCGGTCGGTCGGTCGGTCGGTCGGTCTGTCGGTCTGTCGGTCTGTCGGTCTGTCGGTCTGTCGGTCTGTCGGTCTGTCGATCTGTCTGTCTGTCTGTCTGTCTGTCTGTCTGTCTGTCTGTCTGTCTGTCTGTCTGTCTGTCTGTCTAATCTATCTATAGGCTGGTTTCCCCGGGCCTAGTCCTGGAATAAAAACATGGTCAATTTGGCACAGGGAAACTAGCCTTTATAAAATTTGTTGACCTGATCTGTATTTAGCTAACTACTCTGACTAGCCAGATAATATTGTTTTGCCTGTTTCCACAGACATTTCCTTTGCGTCTCTAAAACTCTTTAATACCAATGTCATATCATGTTTGGCATGACAACAAACAAAACAGAGTTTTTAAAGCACAGATCTAAGCGATAATGGCTCCATAGCATCTACAGTATTCTGAAGTTAGTAGAACATAAACCCATAGTCCCAAAGCCAAGACACTCCTTTTGGAATGAGAACTAAAAGGTTTTTGTGGTTTGGATGGCCACCAGATCTCTTCTCCTGCTCCTCTCTCCATCCCTGCTTCATCTGATCTTTTTTTATTTGATTGTATTTAACCTTTATTTAACAGCGAAAGACCGTGGGTCTCTTTCGCAGATGAGCCCGGCATGAACACATCAATAAACAACAATGAGATTATTCATACAGTATCTACAGTATATATACAGTACATCAGTTACACAATAAATGAAAAGCAAACACGATAAGCAAAACACAATCAAATAAAACAAACACATTGTTCAGTAAAAAGGCCCTCTAACGTCTGCATGAATTGCCCTAGAGGCACCAACTCCACCAACTAAAAGCAGATTTACCTAAATCGGTGTAGATTGACAGGATCTCCAGGGTTAGCCATCCCAGAGTCTTTGTCTTGTAACTTAACAATGAAGTAAGGTATGGCGGAGGTTTACGCAAGAGGGCTTTATTGACAAAAAAGGTGCAATGCATCGATCTATAGCAGGGATGGGCAAATTTGATGGGTGTGGGGTCCACCAAAAAATCTGTTATTTTATCATATTGGGCCACAGTGGCTCGCGGGTCTGCGCGCCCACATCCATACACCCACATGTAGTCAGAGCCGGCCCTAGCCTTTTGGGGACCCTAAGCAAAATATTGTTTCCACCACCTTGCTATCAAACATTTTAGTGACCCCCCCCCCCTCTTGACAGCAGAGAGAAACAATTGTGTTAGAGTACATTTTCTGTAACTCTATATATTTTTCCATGGGGCGTAGAGAACATGTAACTGTTGTAAAGAAAGTTTACTACAAATCTATATATTTTGCCATGGGGGTGAGTGAGAGAAAATTGAGCAATTTTTAAATTGTACACATTTTGCAATAGGGTGGGGAGAAATGTTTGCAGTTTTTTAGATGATATCTGAGTGAGAGTGACCAACAAAATGAATAGGGCCTCCCCGGTCGGTAAATTGACCATAATTACTACAAATTTGGATAGCTAGCCGCTAAACTAACTTACTGTACCAATAAAAAAATAAAAAAGTTGAGAACCCGACTGAGTCTTCTGCCCGCCTCACATTTTGCTATGGAGGGTGGAGAGAAGATTTTGCAATTTTATAACTAATTTCATGCAATTCTACAAATTCTGCTTAGAAGAAATGTTTCAGTTTTACGAATTACAGTGCCTACGGAAAGCATTCAGACCCCTTGACTTTTTCAACATTTTGTTACATTACAGCCTTATTCTAAAATTGAGTGAATAAAAACATTTCCTCAGCCATCTACACAAAATAACCCATAACGATAATGCGAAAACAGGTTTTTAGAAAAAGAGAAATACCTTATTGACATAAGTATTCAGACTCTTTGCTATGAGACTCGAAATTGAGCTCCAGTGCATCCTTTCCATTGATCATCCTTGAGATGTTTCTACAACTTGATTGGATTCCACCTGTGGTAAATTCAATTGATTGGACATGATTTGGAAAGACACACACCAGTCTATATGAGAACCCACAGTTGACAGTGCATGTCAGAGCAAAACCAAGCCATGAGGTAGAAGGAATTGTCTGTAGAGCTCCGAGACAGGATTATGTGGGAAGGGTACCAAAAAATATTTGCACAGTGGCCTCAATCATTCTTAAATGGAAGATGTTTGGAACCTCCAAGACCCTTTCTGGAGCTGGCCGCCCGGCCAAGCTGAGCAATCGGGGAAGAAAGGCCTTGGTCAGGGAGGTGACCAAGAACCCGATGGGCAGTCTGACAGAGCTCTCGAGTTCTTCGATAGAGATGGCAGAACCTTCCAGAAGGACAACCATCTCTGCAGCATTCCACCAATCAGGCCTTTATGGTAGAGTAACCAGACTTTAGCCACTCTTCAGTGAAAGGCACATGACAGCCCACTTGGAGTTTGCCTAAAGGCACCTAAATACTTTCAGACCATGAGAAACAAGATTCTCTGGTCTGACAAAACCAAGATTGGAGGAAACCTGGCACCATCCCTACGGTGAAGCATGGTGGTGGCAGCATCATGCTGTGGGGATGTTTTTCAGCTACAGGGACTGGGAGACTAATCAGGATTGCGGGAAAGATGAACGGAGCAAAGTACAGAGAGATACAATGGAATGAAATTATCATACATGTAACGTGCCAAGGGATCCTACACATGGGAGGAGATCCTGGCTGGTAGGGAACAGGTGGAGAGAGCGGAGGCAGGAGAGCGGAGGCAGCAGGAAAAGGGAACCGGCGTTACGAGGGAACACGGCTGGCAAGGAAGCCCGAGAGGCAGCCCCAAAAATGTATTGGGGGAAGGAGGGGGCACACGGGGAGTGTGGCTAAGTCAGGTAGGAGACCTGAGCCAACTTCCCGTGCTTTCTGTGGAGAGAGGTGGTCCGGGCAGGCACCGTGTTATGCGGAGAAGCGCACGATGTCCCCAGTGGGCACGCATAGCCCGGTGCGCTACATTGCCGCTCCTCGTATCGGCTGGGCTAGAGTGGGCATCGAGCCAGGTGCGATGAAGCCTGCTCAGCGCATCTGGTCTCCAGTGCGTCTCCTCGGTCCGTGTTATATGGCACCAGCCCTACGCACTGTGTCTCCCGTGGGTCTGCACAGCCTAGGGCGTCCTGTGCCTGCGCCCCGCAAGTGCCGGGCTAAAATCAACATCCAGCCAGGACGGGTTGTTCAGGCTCTTAGTTCGAGATCTCCAGTGCGCCTCCACGGACCGGTCTATCCTGTGCCTCTTCAAGGACCAGGCCTCCAGTAATATCTCTCCAGCCTGGTGAGACTGTGCCTGTTCTAAGAACCAAGTCTCCTGTATGTCCCTCCAGTCCGGACGCTCCAGAGCCTCCTCCAGTCCGGACCCTCCAGAGCCGCCGTCTGTCCTGAGCCGCTGAGCCGCCCGTCTGTCCTGAGCCGCCTGAGCCGCCCGTCTGGCCTGAGCGCCCGTTGGCTGAGCCGCCGTCTGTCCTGCCCGCCCATCTGTCCTGAGCCGCCGTGTCTGAGCCGCCTGAGCCGCCGTCTGTCCTGATGTCCGGTCTGAAGGGCGGCTAGGGCTCGACTGAAGGCGGCTCAGGCGCCTCCGGACTGAAGGGCGGCTCAGGCGCCTCCGGACTGAAGGGCGGCTCAGGCGGCTCCGGACTGAAGGGCGCTCAGGCGCCTCCGACTGAAGGGCGGCTCAGGCCCCCGACTGAAGGGCGGCTCAGGCGGCTCCGGACTGAAGGGCGGCTCAGGCGGCTCCGGACTGAAGGGCGGCTCAGGCGCCTCCGGACTGAAGGGCGTCAGGGCTCCGGCTGAAGGGCGCTGGGCTCCGGACTGAGGGCGCTCAGGCGCTCCGACTCAGACGGGGTCTGAGCCGCCTGAGCGCCCATATGGCTGGTGGCATATAACACGGACAGAGGACGCACTGGAGACCAGATGCGCTGAGCAGGCTTCATCGCACCTGGCTCGATGCCCCCGTCTGTCCTGAGCGCCCTCAGTCCGGAGGCGCCTGAGCCGCCTTCAGTCCGGCGCGCTGAGCCGCCTTCAGTCCGGAGGCGCTGAGCCGCCCTTCAGTCAGGAGCCGCCTGAACCGCCCGTCAGTCCAGAGGCGCCCCTCAGTCCAGTGGTGCCCTTTACTAGGGTGTTCAATCCAGGGTCGGTGACGAGGGTCGCGCCCTCCAAGGTGTCACAGAGTGGGCGAGACTATGGTGGAGTGGGGTCCTCGTCCCGCTCCAGAGCCGCCACCGCGGTAAATTCCACCCAGACCCTCCCTATAAGTTCAGGTTTTGCGGCCGGAGTCCGCAACTTTGGGGGGGGGGGGGGGGGGGGTAATGTCACGTTCTGACCTTAGTTCCTTTGTTATGTCTTTATTTTTAGTTTGGTCAGGGGCGTGAGTTGGGGTGGGCATTCTATGTTGTTTTTCTATGTTTTGTTCTATGGTTATATTTCTATGTGTTTGGCCTAGTATGGTTCCCAATCAGAGGCAGGTGTCTGTCGTTGTCTCTGATTGGGAGCCATATTTAGGTAGCCTGTTTTCCTTTGTGTTTTGTGGGTGGTTGTTTTCCTGTGTCTGTGATTTCACCATACGGGACTGTTTCGTTTTCGTTTTGTATCATTCACGTTGTTATTTTTGTATTCTTAGTTTTCAGTTATTAAATTGAATATGGATACTTACCACACTGCGCTTTGGTCCTCACCTCATTCCAACGACAAGCGTTACAGCTATATGATATGTTCATTATATAAACTGGCTAGCCAGCTAACTTAACGTGAACTAGCTAGCTAATAAGATTGAAACAAACCATAGAATTGTTTAGAAAGTTGCTTTTAGTTTCCTGGTTTGCTAGATTGACATATACAAAAAAACTATTTTAAAAGGATGGTTTTATTGGTGTTAAAATACACCAGTTATGCTATTTTGGAACAATAGGCTGCTGATGTCATGCAGCCTATTGTTTTTGTGTATACTTTTTATTTTTTCAAAAGTTGGGTTACAAGTATATCAACTTTCAAAGCAGAATTCCTTTCCCATTGTTCCTCAACTGTAGTGTATGATATATCATTTTCTTGCTCTGAGTCTGTAGTTTTATATCATGTAAAAAAATACAATTTCAAATGTTGCTACTTAAGACGGGAACCGAGCCGGTGTATTTTTTGTTTTCATGGCTATATACAATAGGAGTTGGCCAAGGCACATACTGTATAGTATGGGAGCATGAGGCTAACTAACTAATAGTGTAGGACTGAGAAGGAGAAATCTGAGCATACCTTCTGGGATAGACTCTAGTGATCCCTCCATCAGTGGTTACAAACCTGGCCAGGACCCCGCCCCTGGGAACCGAAAGAACACACAGAAACCAATCACAGTTCAACAAAAGAGGCTAAGGGACCATCGAGACAAATCAGAAAGCCTCTACTTTTACCCAATGTAAAAAACACAATTTCAAATGTTGCTTCATAAGACCTAATCAATCCGGTCGGTCACGTTTGACAAAATATTTGGGAGGAGGTCATAATTTCATGCAGTCTGTGAAGGAAGAACCCACATGGTAAAAGTGGAAAACAAGTTAGGTCGAAATAAAAACAGATTTTAACCAAGTCAAATGAATTTATTGTGTTAGAGGTTTTATGATGATTGTACAGTGTATGTGGAAAGCTTTTTCCACATTTTGTTACGTTACAACCGTATTCTAAAATGTGTGTATATATATACAAAAAAAATGATCATCAATTTACACACAATAGCTGCACAGCTATTTTCAGGTCTCTCCAGAGGTGTTCAATCAGGTTCAAGTCTGGGCTCTGGCTTGGCCCCTTAAAAAGGACATTCAGAGACTTGTCCCATAGCCACTCCTGCATTTTTTAGCACCCTTACCCAGATCTGTGCCTCGACACAATCCTGTCTTAGAGCTCTACGGACAATTAATTTGACCTCATGACTATTTGCCCCTGACATACACTATCCACTGTGGGACCGTATAAAGACAGGTGTGTGCCTTTCCAAATCATGTCCAATCAATTGAATTTACCACAGGTGGACTCCAATAAAGTTGTAGAAACATCTCAAGGATGATTAATGGAAACTCCATTTCTTGTCTCATAGCAAAGGATCAGTATGGGGTATTGTGTGTAGATTGATGAGGGGAAAAAATTATTTCATCCATTTTAGATTAAGGCTGTAACGTACCAAAATGTGGAAAAGGTCAAGAGGTCTGAATTCTATCCAAATGCACTGCATGTAAACCAAAGTGTTAAATATTGTTCTATGCATCAGTTGGGGTGTCTCTAAGCTTCAATTTGGGGTACTAAATCTAGCATGAAAGTGCATCCTTGTAGCTGTGAAGGCTAATATTATCAAAATGTTTACCTTGGGGTTAGTTGAGCCAATGGCCATGGGGTAAGTTGAGCCAATGGAAAGTTGAACAAATTGAAGTGTTTTCTTCCTAGGCGTAATGCAAGGCATTATCGCTGGGATATAAGGTAACAACAGGGCCTGTCCAAAGCTAAAAGTGTAAAAAATTAAAGGTACAAAGTGTTTGTTAGGTGTGTTAACATCCGACCGTGTTTGGGAGTCCCATAGGGCGGTGCACAATTGGCCCAGCATAGTCCTGGTTTGGCCAGGGTAGGCCGTCAATGTAAATAAGAGTTTGTTCTTAACTGACTTGCCTAGTTAAATATTGCTTAAATTTAAAAATAGATTAAAAGATGCTTAAAATGTTTAAAAGACAAAGAAATTATTGTGATTGTGTTGAAATGTTTTTGGGAATAAAGATAGACATGGTTTTAAAAAGAAAGTGGTAATATTTAATTCAGCACAGTCATTTTGTAGGCGGCTTAATTTACCCTGTCACGTGGCTCAACTTATCCCATCCCCGGTTTAAGCAGGACCAAGGGACCACTTTTTTTGGACAAGCTATGTTTTGAACACTGTAATGTTTACATGAATTCTGATTATGTCCAGGGATACACAACATCCTGAAATCTATGTCGATATCTTTGTTAGAAATAATATTATATTTCCCTTGATGGTGACTGCCGGGTTGGGAAAGACTAATGGCGTTCGCATGCTTCCCATCCGGAAGAGTTCCGAACAGTTCGTACATACACTACCATTCAAAGGTTTGGGGTCACTTAGAAATGTCCTTGTTTTTGAAAGGAAAGCACATTTGTCTTGTCTACTACAGTGTAGACATATTTTTTATTAAATATCTGCAAAGGCATAAAGAGGCCCATTATCAGCAACCATCACTCCTGTGTTCCAATGGCATGTTGTGTTAGCTAATCCAAGTTTATAAATATAAAAGGCTAATTGATCATTATGGCTGAGGTCCTGAGCACTCTGGAGCAGGTTTCGCTTTGTCATCGTGGGTTATTTTGTGTAAATTTATGAAGAAAACAAATTATTTAATGCATTTTAGTATAAGGCTGTAACATAACAAAATATGGGAAAAGTCAAGGGGTCTGAATGTTTTCCGAATGCACTGTATGTAAGCTATTTGGTTAACTATTTAGCAGTCTCATGGTAGAATCTATTCAGGAGCAATTTGGTCCCAGACTTAACGCTCTGGTACAGTTTGCCATGCGGTAGCAGAGCGAACATTCTATGACTTGGGTGGCTGGAGTCTGACAATTTCATCTGACACCACCTGGTCTAGAGGTCCTGGATGGCAGGGACCCCAGTGATGTACTGGGCCGTACGTACTACTCTCTGTAGGGCCTTGTGGTTGGAAGCAGTTGTGGAAGCGGTGATGCAACCAGCTGTAGTAGTAGTGCAGCTGTAGTACTTTTTGATGATCTGAGGGCCCATGCCAAATATTTTGAGCCTCCTGAGGGGGAAGAGGCGTTGTCGTGCCCTCTTGATGACTGTGTTGGTGTGTTTTGGATTATGATAGGTCCGAGTGGACACAGATGCACTTGAAGCGAGTGGACACAGATGCACTTGAAGTTATCGACCCACTCCACGACAGTCAAATCGATGTGAATGGGTTGCCTACCCTTACCACCTGGGGGCGGCCCATCAGGAAGTCCAGGATCCAGTTGCAGAGGGAGGTGTTCAGTCCCAGGGTCCTTAGCTTTGCTTAGGGCTCCTGAGTGGTGCAGCGGTCTAAGGCACTGCATCTCAATGCAAGTCCCTGGCTCGAAACCAGGCTGTAACATATCCGGCCGTGATTGTGAGTCCCATAGGGCGGTGCACAATTGGCTCAGCGTCGTCTGGGTTTGGCCAGGGTAGACCGTCATTGTAAATAAGAATTTGTTCTTAACTGACTTGCCTAGTTAAATAAAGGTTAAATAAAAAAATATATACAAAAAGTAGTGATGAGCTTGGAGGGCACTATGGTGTTGAATGCTGAGCTGTGGTCTATGAACATTATTCTCACATAGGTGTTCCTTTTGTCCAGGTGGGAAATGGCAGTGTGGAGTGCAATAGAGATTGTGTTATCTGTGGATCTGTTTGGGTGGTATGCAAGTAACAGTGAGTCCAGTGTTTCTGGGATGATGGTATTGATGTGAGCCATGACCAGCCTTTCAAAGCTCATACATTGAACACAGCTCTCTGTTCCCTGAACACAGATAGGTCAGTTCTTTGGGGAGGTGGACCCAGTCGTGATGATCAGTCTGGTCAACACATCTCTGTACTCCTTCAACAAGACCTACGACTACCAGTCAGTCTGCAACCCTGAGAGAGACTGCAAGGCTGCTGCAGGGCCACGATCTGTTTACGTGGTGAGACACACACAGCGCGCACACACCCGCATTAATGCATGATCTTGCTTTGGTTACCTTTCATGCTACACATACTGTACTGTATGTGTATATTTTGTCCATATGTTATGAAGTGTGCACTCAGTGTTCTCCTCTCCCCTCTCCAGCCCACTATAGCAGACATGCTGAGTATAGGCTGGTGGGCCTCCACAGGTGCCTGGTGAGTTAACTGGCTGGATAGTTTAACTACTGTCGTCTGCTGTTTGGACCAAGCATAATATGTTTGTCTCTGTAGGTCAATAATGCAGCAGCTCTTCTACAGTCTCACATTCCCAAGGTTCCTAGAGGCAGGTCAGTTTTAGAGGATAATATATTGGATGAAATATGTGTTTCCAAAACAGTGAATTTGTAGTTATAATGGTACAAGATGTTTGTTGTGGCTAAAATGGCTGTTGATTCTGAGAACATACAGCGCATTTGGAAACTATTCAGACCCCTTCACTTTCTCCACATTTTGTTATGTTACAGCCTTGTTCAAAAATGTTTTAAAGAAATAATTGTCCTCATCAATCTACACACAGTACCCCATAATGACAAAGCGAAAACAGGTTTTTAGAGGTTTTTGCAAATGTATAAAAGGTATTCAGACCCTTTGCTATGAGACTCAAAATTGAGCTCAGGTGCACCCTGTTGCCGCTGATCATTCTTGAGATGTTTTAACAAAATGATTGGAGTGCACCTATGGTAAATTCAATTGAATGGACATGATTTGGAAAGGCACACACCTGTCTATATAAGGTCCTACAGTTGACAGTGCATGTCAGAGTAAAAACCAAGCCATGAGGTCAAATGAATTGTCCGCTGAGACAGGGTTGTGTCGAGGCACAGATCTGGGGTTAGGTACAAAAGATATCTGCAGCATTGAAGGTCACCAAGAACACAGTGGCTTCTATCATTCTTAAATGGAAGAAGTTTGGAACCACCAAGACTCTTCCTTGAGCTGGTTGCCTGGCCAAACTGAGCAATCAGGAGAGAAGGGCCTTGGTCAGGGAGGTGACCAAGAWCCCGATAGTCACTCTGACAGAGCTCCAGAGTTCATCTTTGTAGATGGGAGAACCTTCCAGAAGGACAACTATCTTTGCAGCACTCCACCAGTCAGTCCTTTATGGTAGTGTGGCCAAATGGAAGCCACTCTTCAGTAAAAGGCACATGACAGCTCGCTTGGAGTTTGTCAAAAGGCACCTACAGGACTCTCAGACCATGAGAAACAAGATTCTCTGGTCTGACGAAACCAAGATTGAACTCTCTGGCCTGAATGCCAAGCATCATGTCTGGAGGAAAGCAGCCACTGCTCATCACCTGGCCAATACCATCCCTACGGTGAAGCATGGTGGTGGCAGGATCATGCTGTGGGGATGTTTTTCAGCAGCAGGGACTGGGAGACTAATCATGATCGAGGGAAAGATGAACGCAGCAAAGTACAGAGAGATCCTTGATGAAAACCTGCTCCAGAGCGCTCAGGACCTTAGACTGGGACGAAGGTTCACCTTCCAACAGGACAACGACCCTAAGCACACAGCCAAGATGATGCAGGAGAGGCTTCGGGACAAATCTCTGAATGTCCTTGAGTGGCCCAGCCCAGATTTAAACCCGATCAAACATCTCTGGAGAGACCTGAAAATAGCTGTGCAGCGACGCTACCATCCAACCTGACAGAGCTTGAGAGGATCTGCAGAGAAGAATTTGAGAAACTCACCAGATACAGGTGTGCCAAGCTTGTAGCGTCATACCTAAGAAGACTCGATGCTGTAATCGCTGCCAAAGGTGCTTGAACAAAGTACTGAGTAAAGGGTCTGAATACTTCTGTAAATGTGATATTTCAGTTTATTTGTTAAAAAAAAAATTTGCTTAAAAAACAGTTTTTGCTTCTTCATTGTGGGGTATTGTGTGTATATTGATGAGGGTACTTTTTTAGTAAATCAATTTTAGAATAAGGCTGTAACGTAACAAATGTGGAAAAAGTGAAGGGGCTTTGGACTATTTATTTGGAGGAGATGTAAGCACAGATGTTTTTGTGTTGTGTTTTTGGTTGTGTATGGTAACAGTTATGTAGTCTCTCTCGCTCTCTCTCTCTAGTGGACTCAGATGATGACATGTCTGCTAACATGTTTAAGGAGAGTTGTATCACAGAGCAGACTCAGTACTTCTTCGACAACGAAGAGAGATCCTACTCGGGAGTCCTTGACTGTGGAAACTGCTCCAGGTGTGTGTGTGTGTGTGTGTGTGTGTGTGTCCACGTGTGTGTAAGTGCTGTAAGGGTCGATTCCAATATCCTCTTTCCTGGATAATAGCTTGTTGTGGGCAATAATATTTTAAATGTGAATATGCAGTATATGTGATATTTTATACAACGGGTGCGTCTCATCCTGAATGCTGATTGGTTAAAACTGCATCCAGACGGTGTTTATTCCACAAGTTACCACTGGATAAATCTAAGACGCTTTAATGCCTATTTACTCTGTTCCATCTGACTGCGCAATCCACTGTCTCATCAGCCCAGCCAGACAATTCTATAAACTTGATCTCCACTATAAAAAGCATCTAGACTTTATCTCACATTTCTTTTAGACTAACATTTAGTTTTCAACAGCGAAGATTTCTATAAACCTTGCTGTCTGTCTCTCGAAATTTGCAACATTGTTTCAATATACACATTCGATCTCCAGCTGTTTAAAAAAATAATCTTTAACTAGGCAAGTCAGTTAAGAACTAATTATTATTTACAATGTCGGCCTGCCAGGGAACAGTGGGTTAACTGCCTTGTTCAGGGGCAGATCGACAGATTTTTACCTTGTCAGCTCGGGGATTCAATCCAGCAACATTTCGGTTACTGGCCCAACGCTCTAACCACTAGGCTATAATGAACATGTCTGGAGTTGGGATGAGACAGACAGGCGGCTTTTCTCAGCCAGCCGAAATCATGAATCAGCATAATTTTTATGGATATATACAAAGAGAGATCAATAGAAAACAGGTCAAACAAAACTAAGTGCAGCTAGTTTGCAGTCTTTCCAGCTTSRGTTTGAAGTGATTGTGCTAGCTGTGTTGTTGGATAGCTCTGAACAACATTGTCCTGACGAGAGAGGACATTTTCTTTGCCAGGTGAAATTGTGCATCATTAGCTTATTGTTATGGATGTATGCAAATAAATGTCACTAGAAAACAGCTTAAACAACTGCAAATGAAGCTACTTTGTTGTTATTCTGGCTGCACTGTTTGACGGGACTGTAAATTAGCCGTAGTTGGCTAGCTATCAAGCAAGGGATGATAACGTTGCAAGCCAGTATGGCGATAGAACATTTATAATGAACGACTGGGTCGCATCCATAGATACAGAACAAAAAGACTTAACCACTGGGTAACGTCTCTGGCATCGGAGCCGATAGACCGAACGACCAGCCGGCTTGGGTAGCAATCCTAGATTTGTATCAGGACTATATCTTGTGGATGAAATAGTATGAATATATTAATTAAAATAACGTTTTTAATAAAAATACTGTACCAGTCAAAAGTTTGGACACACCTACTCATTACATGGTTTTTCTTTATGTTTTACTATTTTCTACATTGTAGAATAATAGTGAAGACATCAAAACTATGAAATGACACATGAAATCATGTAGTAACCAAAAAAGTTTATTTGAGATTCTTCAAAGTAGCCACCCTTTGCTTTGATGACAGTTTTGCACAATCGTGGCATTCTCTCAACAGCTTCATGAGGTAGTCATCTGGAATGCATTTCAATTAACAGGTGTGCCTTGTTAAAAGTTCATTTGTGGATTTTCTTTCCTTCTTAATGCGTTTCAGCCAATCAGTTCTGTTGTGACAAGGTAGGGGTGGTATACAGAAGATAGCCCTATTTGGTAAAAGACCAAGTCCGTATTATGGCAAGAACAGCTCAAATAAGCAAATAGAAATGACAGTCCATCATTACTTTAAGACATGAAGGTCAGTCAATGCGGAACATTTAAAAAACTTTTAAAGTTTCTTTAAGTGCAGTCGCAAAAACCAACAAGCGCTATGATGAAACTGGCTCTCATGAGGACCGCCACAGGAAAGGAAGACCCAGAGTTACCTCTGCTGCAGAGGTAAAGTTCATGAGCGTTCCCAGCCTCAGATTGCAGCCCAAATAAATGCTTCACAAAGTTCAAGTAACCGACACATCTCAACATCAACTGTTCAGAGTAGACTACGTGAATTTGGTCTTCCTGTTAATTGAAATGCATTCCAGGTGACTACCTCATTAAGCTGGTTGAGAGAATGCCAAGAGTGTGCAAAGCTGTCATCAAGGCAAAGGGTGGCTACTTTGAAGAATCTCAAATATGAAATATGTTTAGATTTGTTTAACACTTTTTTGGTTACTAAATGATTCCATGTGTTATTTCAAAGTGTTGAATACTTCACTATTACTCTACAATGTAGAAAATATTCAAAATAAAGAAAAACCCTTGAATGAGTAGGTATGTCCAAACTTTTGACTGCTACTGTAGGTCCCTAAGGTTATCTTACAGGACAAAGCATTAATAAAGAAGCCTAGCAAATGATAATTGATCATACAAAGGCATTTCATTTCATTTATAGCATCTGAAGAAGTAACCTTTCAACCCAAAACCAACCACCATTGACCAATCAAATRATATCAGTAACTTAAACACTCCCAGGCCCAATCTCCATAGGGTGTCACAGCATTTAAAGGTTTGTGTGGGGGGATGAGACCAATGTAAATGAGACAGAATTCCTGAGAAGATCATAAAATCTTTTTGCATATAGTAATTCAGAGTTCACCCTATACAGATACAACTAACCCCCGAGATTATACATACATGTAGATAACATCAAAGTTATCCTCAGTGAACAAGTTTCAGATCGATACCATACATGGATACTATACTATTATTATATCACATTAAATATTCAGTGTTCTGAATACTGAAACAGAGATATTTACATTTTGACCCTTCAGAGAGAGAAGGGCTGACTAGTCTTTGGGCATTGTCCTTTGTTCCTGCACCATTTGCCATGCAGGTGTCAGAGAGCATATAAATTAGGGCCGAGCCTACAAGCTCATCCCGATATGTCATCCTCTGGTGGGGTAGATCCGGAATGAGGTCAGTTTCCTGCCCTCCTCTGTGTTTTCCTGCTCTTTCCAGGCAGCTGCTGCAGGCTTGGCTCTGATCAGATGCACATTACCTTGATCTGTCAGGAGCTGGACACAGAGGGAAACACTGTTTACTGAGAGCTCTCTCCCAACCGTTTACCCCTGTTTATGCGCTGCAACTCACACATGATGTGGGGGTTGAATGTAGGTAGAAATGCACTGGGTATATGAGCCACGTGCCTGACTCTCTCTTCAACATTAACAACTAAAGACACTTAAACTTTAATGAGTGCCATAAAGAAAGAGCCATTCCACAGACGGAGAGTGTTGCTCCATTGCCCTGTAGTATGTGTGTGATTTAGTATTGGCTGTGTGTATGTCTGAACCAGATATATATCACCACGGTAAGCACATGTGTGTGATGATGCGGGTGGCAGGAACGGACAGCTTCTTAATTTTACTCTCATCTGAGGCAGTTGAAGAACATGTTGTGTGAAAGCTTTGTTAGTCTGTTGGTAATGTGTTTCCCTATGTGTTTGGGTTGGAATCTGGTAGAGCTGTCTCTCCGGCTCTCTCCTGGAATTATAGTGAATTCCATTGAAGGAATAATAGGACATTCCATAGAAGGGAAGTGCAGTGGCATGTGTTCATGGATGCCAAGGGAGGCCAAGCTTCCCCATATAAAATAAAATAATTATAAAAATGTATCTTTTGTCTCTCTGTTTCATAATTTTCCTTCAATTGGCAAGTGTCTTTCTCAACTGAGGAATCAGAGCGAGGAATCAGAGCCCATGTATCTGATGCTATCTGGTCAAAAAAGAGTATGACATGTTGGCATGTTGCCGCCAGTAGCATTGAATTCAATAGCAAGTGATGCCAGCTAGTTTTTGGCCTCCCTTGATAATTTCGATAACCAATCAGTGTTGATCTGAGCTGAGTGAGCTCAACTGTGGATGGTCCTGGCACAGCAAAACACATATAATGCCAAGGAAGGCCAGTTTGGATTTGACTTCCCACCAATCAAATCACACCAAAGAAAAATGTATTTGTTAGCTTATGGTGTGTGTCGTTGTCCTGCAGTAGCTAGCTATGCATAGAGATGGGGATGAAGAGTTTCTAGTTAAAAACGATTTTGTAGCAGCTGAAAATCAAGGAGAATGGGAGGCCAACTTCAAAATAGGATATGGTGCAGGGGAGAGGAGCATGGGGTGGAATCCAATCTTTTAACAATGAGAATTACAATAGGACTGACTGGCTAGCTGGGAGTGCTAGGCTAAAGAAGCTGTTTTGCTGGCCATGCCTTCTGTTTGACAAAAGTACATATTTGCTCAACAACCATTGGGACACCACTGTTTTTTCTGATCTTGCAAACCTGGGCAGGTCCCTTGACCGACATGGAAAATCAAAAAAACACATTATGGCAAACCTAAAACTTAAGGAGAGGTATATCTACAATTCCATGTGTATAACTTGTATTATCATCTACATTTATGATGAGTATTTCTGTTGAAACGATGTGGCTATGCAAAATCACTTGACGTTTTTGGAACTAGTGAATGTAACGCGCCAATGTAAACTCCGATTTCTTGTTATAAATATGAACTTTATCAAACGAAACATGCATGTATTGTGTAACATGAAGTCCTATGAGTGTCATCTGATGACGATAATCAAAGGTTAGTGATTAATTTTATCTCTATTTCTGCATTTTGTGACTGCTATCTTTCGCGGGAAAATGGCTGTGCTTATTGTGGTTTGGTGTGACCTAACATAATCGTTTGTAGTGCTTTCGCTGAAAAGCATATTTGAAATCGGACACTTTGGTGGGATTAASAACAAGATTACCTTTAACCCTTTCACACATACCATCACACGGGTGTGATCGTTCTACAGTGGTCCCTGAAGCGTACGATCACACCCGTGTGATTAGAACACTCATTTAGAACGCTCGTTTAGAACGGCCAGTTTCGAATGACGCAACAATCAGCTTTTGAGCTGGCCACACTTTTCAGAAACTATGTACACAAACACAGTCCTTACAAAGTTATGTCCAGAATGTGAGCAGTTTATTTTTGGATTCAATGTTCAGATATTCACAGAAGTATATATAGCATAACACAATCATCCTAACCGGAAAAATGTAGGCTACATTTGTCCTAGCGCTAACTGAGGAAAGATTGACCCAACACAAGCAGTCATATTTTCTAACTCTCGGCTGACATAAACTACAATATGAATTAGCTAATAGCAATTACTATGTATAATTAATCACATCACGGGTGAGCTCACCATTGATCGAAATAATTAGGTAAAGCACTTTTTAGAAATCGAAAGTAATCCGACGATTAGTTTCAGCGCGCAGCCATGCATTTTTTCCTCACAGAAACCGAAGATAATAAGACAAGATGAGTTTGGTCTGTTTATATTGAAGGGGTGTGTCATCTACCGTCGTTCACATCCCACCATTCATTTCCGGAAGTCCTCAAAAAATTTGTGAACTCTTCCTCACCTCATTTTGGTCAAACAGACGATTACGTGAACCCAGAATGCATTGAATGTCAACAAACATGGCTACACAGCTAATTAGCTTAGCTCATCATAATCAGTACAACCTTCAAAAAAGTATTTTACACACATAATATGTGCCCATTACAATCTGTGCAATAATCGGAATGCATGATTTGTCACCTAGATTTGAAAACATGTGAATGAAACTGTAAATACACAAATAATTGCCACACAAAACATTTTCTGATAGTGATTTATTGATACAAGTGGCGCGTGCCGGCAGTCAACCACGTACCACGTACCCTCTCACTCTAAACCATTCAGTGTTGTTGTTTATGTATGTAGCTAGTGAGCTAAGCTGAAGCATTAGCAATGTCTTTCAAAAGGAGACAACAAACAAATGTGGAAATTCTGGAGATTTTTTAAAATTCTGACAATGAGTCTGAGTATGAAAGTCAGGAATCAGATTCTGACAGTGACAGTGAAGAGCTGCCCCCCAACCTTGTAGCCATTGAGAACCTTGAATCTGAATTTCCCTTGTCCACTGACGAAGTCCCAGGTCCCTTTGAAGATGCTGGTGGTGATGGAGGCATACCAACAGTGGATGAAGTACAGGCTGTCTCTTATACACATCTAGATGTGTATAAGAGACAGGGCATACCAACAGTGGATGAAGTACAGGCTGTCTCTTATACACATCTAGATGTGTATAAGAGACAGGGCATACCAACAGTGGATGAAGTACAGGAGTTCTGTGGTAGCTGGAAGGCCACCAGTCATTTCACCCCTCCTGGCCCTGCTGTTTGCTTTGACGAGTCCCAGTCTGGAGTGCAACGCCCCTTGCCATTTCCAACTGAGGCAGAGTGCTTCAAGTTGTTTCTGACAGAGGCGCTGGTGGGAGACATAGTAGAGACCAATCGCTATGCCTTGGAGCTACAGGATAAGAGAGAGCCAGGAGTGGGGGACAACCACAATTAGTGAAATGTATACATTCCTGGTGACAGTAAAGACTGCTTTCTAGTTCTGCTGCTATGACTGCATTTCATCAACGCTACTGCCATCCTAAATGACCTGTTATACAAAACAAGAAATGTTAACAGCTGGCAGTAAAGTGCCATAACAAACGAGACGTCCATGTCCTCTACACTGTCCATACAGCAACCATGTCGGCCACAGGGAAGGTGGACCACCTGACGGGAGAGAGAAACAAACCAGACAGAGAAATATGAAACCAGACTGCATGCTTGACTATTACCTCAAAATGGGGGCAGTGGATAAGGCCGACATGATAAACAGCTTTGTGGAATGCACTCAGAAAACGACCAAGTGGTATAAGATATTTTTCCAGGGTTGTGTCAAAATACAACATGCCAATACTTCTGACGCATTTAGCATTGTTTTACAGAGCTAATATAATAATGTAACTAGCTACATAAGCACGATTGAATATAACACCATAAAAGGTGAGTAACATGAGTAACGTTACCTAGCGTGTCCGCAGTTATAAGGAATATACACAAATATATTATGCTCCATACACACAGTGAGCTACAGTAGAAACGGTATAACACGACACAAACTATTATAACGTAATTAGGCACTTTGATAGAAACGCAGTCTGGATTTGAAGATGGGTGTCTGTAGTGACGCCTCTAGCACTGAGACGCTGTGCCACTTGAGTCATAAGGCCAGGGTAGCTTCAAAATACAACACATGCTAATACTTCCCTGACGCAATTAGCATTGTTTTCCAGAGCTAATAGAATAATTTAGCTAGATACCTAAGCATTGAGTATAACACCATAAATGTTATGAAATGAGTAACGTTACATCGCGTGTCCGTGGTTATAAGGAAAAACATGATGCTACAGTAGAAACGACATAACACGACATGCAGAAACTATTATAACGTAATAAGGCACTTTGATAGAAACGCACACATTTCCAAACTTATTATTGGTAACGAAAACAACTTTGATTGCGATAAAGGCGACAGGTGGAAAATATGAACACGTGTATGCAGGGCGGCAGATGAGTAAATGTCTGCAGACTTGAACTGCACAAACAATTGAGAAGTGTTTGGGGAATTTTGTCCTSGTCAGACATGTCTAAAAAATTAATTGGTCCGCAAAAGTAAAAATGACTACTTTTATGTGAATGAATGAGGCGGAACACACCTCATTTCAAACTGTTATTAGAAAATAATTTAAAATTGACAAATAAAAACAGGCTGCGTGCTTTGGTTTGAGGGCAGCGCGGATGAAATGTACTGTTACATAACAATCACATTCTGGAATGGAGAGAACGTTCTAACATTACGTGCATAAAAAAAAACTCACGCTGGGGCGACCGTTAGAGATATTTGTAACTCACGCATGAAAGGGTTAAAATGATATAAGACACATGTATGTTTGAGGAATTTTAATTATGAAATTTCTGTTGTTTGAATTTGGCGCCCTGCACTTTCACTGGCTGCTGTCATATCGATCCCGGTAGCGGGATGCAGCCATAACCTCTTGACACTAGGGGTCAGATTTTTTTTTAAATAACGTTCCCAAGGTAAACTGACTATTTCTCAGGTCCAGATCGTAGAATATGCATATAATTTACAGATTAGGATAGAAAACACTCCAAAGTTTCCAAAAGTGTCAAAATATTGTCTGTGAGTATAACAGAACTGATTCTGCAGGCGAAAACCGGAGGAAATCTAACCCGGAAGTGATTTTTTTCATTTTTTATCTGTGTTTCCTTGCCCGTCTTTCTTCCATTTAAAGGGGTATCAACCAGATTCCTTTTCCAATRGCTTCCTCAGGCTGTGACCAGGCTTTAGACATAGTTTCAGGCTTTTATTTTGAAAAATGAGCGAGATTTTTCAAAACTAGTCAGGTGTCCTATGATTAGTTCCTGCGCGCGAGAGGGGTAGCTCTCCATTTTCTTTCTCTCTTTAATTGAATAGGTTACGGTCCGGTTGAAATATTATCAATTATGTTTGTTAAAAAGAACCTGAGGATTGATTATAAAAAACATTTGACATGTTTCTACGAACATTACGGATACTTTTGGGAATTTTCGGCGAACGGAACGAGGCTTTAGTTTTCTGAACATAACGCGCAACCCAAATGGCGTTTTTTTGTTATAAAAGTAATATTTATCGAACAAAAAGAACATTTATTGTGTAACTGGGAGTCTCGTGAGTGCAAACATCCGAAGATTATCTAAGGTAAGCGATTCATTTTATTWATTTTTTTACTTTTGTGACCATGCTAATTTGGGGCTAGCTGTTCTAGCATTGATTGATACACTCACAAAAGCTTGGATTGCTTTCGCTGCAAAGCATATTTTCAAAATCTGACACGATAGGTGGATTAACAACAAGCTAAGCTGTGTTTTGGTATATTTCACTTGTGATTGCATGATTATAAATATATTTAGTAATATTTTGCGCCCTGCAATTCAGCGGTTATTTGAGCATTTTCCTCAAATTTGCTACAATAAATGCTACAATAAATGTTGCCTCAGGATATGTGGTTTACAGTTTGCATAAAGTCCAGTGAAGGTCTTTGAGGTCCGTTGTGGTATCAGCTTGAGGGGGAATATACACGGCTATGACTATAACTGAATATAATTCTCTTGGGAGGTAATAGGATCGGCATTTGATTATGAAGTATTCTAGGTTGGGTGAACAAAAGGACTTGAGTTCCTGTATGTTATCACAATAACACCAACTGGCTGTACAGACACAGACAGTATATCCCGAGAAACAGAGTATGTTACAATCCCTGATATCTCTCTGGAAGGAAATCCTCGCCATGAGCTCGTCAACTTTATTATCCAGAGGCTGAACATTAACAAGTAATATACTCGGTGGGTGGTGTGTGTGCCTCCTGAATCGGACTAGAAGTCCCCCCGAATACCTCTTCTCTGCCGGCCATGTTTCGGATCAGCCTCTGGAATCAGTTCAATTGCCCTGGGGGGTAAGAACAAAGGACCAGATTTGGGAAAGTCTTATTCCTGTTTGTAATCCTAGTAATGCTGGTGAGTTACCACCTCTCTGATATCCAAAAGTTATTCCTGGCTGTATGTAATAACACAAAACATTTTCTGGGCTAATACTGTAAGAAATACACACCAAAAAATCAGCAAATTTGCCTAGGGGCTAGATGCACGGCTGCCATATCTATTGGCGCCATTTTCTGTGATTAGGCTATAACTGGCAATACAATGCAAATACCTTTCTGAGAAACCAATAATATTACTACACAGATCACACGTAACATTAGCTAGCGAGCCAGCAAGCTAACGTTCACTAGCTAGCTAACAGTACACTTTAACTTGCAATGAAAACAACGTCCTGACAAAATTTGAAATGTATAATATCTGAAAATGTAGCTAGACTCTTACCCGTATACGCAGATGAGCGCTTCATGGCAGACTGGAACCACTTTAACTGAGTAAGACGTCCTGTGTTGTTTTTGTTTTGATTGTAGCGTAAAAAAATATCAATTTAATCCATTTTGATATCTGGCTGTAGCACAACAAAATGTGGAATTAGTCAAGGGGTATGAATATTTTCTGAAGACACTATATGTGGTTGAATTTATTCTGCCACTCTGTGACACCTGTATTTTAGAACATTGTCTGTGAAATGGCATTATCGGCCTTATATCGGCTATCACGGTGCCTTAGAAATGCATTTTTAATAGAGCAAACACAATTATCAAAACATATGTTGGAAAGAAATATATATCAGTTTGGCTTCCCCATTGATTTTGCCCACGCACCGCTACTGGGGAAGTGTTCTCTCATGTGTGAAGTATTTAGATGGTTAGCATTCCTCTCCTCTCATCCTTTTAGTATGTACAGTATAATGTTGAGTAGCTTACTAAGACGTGTGTGTGTGTTTCAGGATGTATCGAGCTGAGAAGCTGCCCAACACTAACCTGGTGTTTCTGATCACTGATGCCAAGACCACCTGTCTGTCCTGTGACCCCAGACCACTACGACAGGCAGAGCAACCATGTTTCCTTCCACACACACCCATCCTATTGCATTCATTTTTTAGTCAGTATTACTGCTCGATTAAAACTTTTATTCTCATAGCATAAATTAACATGGAGCTGTGTATCTGAGTGGAACATCTGGAACCCATGTTGGGATCACTTTCAATCAGTGTAAAGTGTAAGTGTGTGTGTTCATGTCTACGAGACATATGTGTTTGGGGCTTTAGATTCCTGCTGATGTAAAGTGTCATCATCCCAGGTCAAAGAGGGTTCAAACAAAAGGCGTGTAGTTTATTACAGCTCAGTATGAGGACAAACACACACACTCATACACACACAGCAAACATTTAAAACATACACACTACACTCTATTGCACACAACTAAGAGGCTGCCCAATCACAGTGTCATGTTCAATCATAGGGGTGATATTTATAATGGAATTGTTAAAGGGTAACACTCTTCCACAGACAGGGTGATACACAGGTTAGTGTTTTTTGTTATAAATCTTGTTCTGGAGGCAGCTCTGCAGAGTGGTCACTAGCTGGCACTACCACATGTCATACAATCTGATTTTAAACCTAACCTCAACCTCAACCTTAACCACATTGCTAACCCTAATGCTTAGCCTTAAATTAAGATCAAAGCTATTTTTTCAACCATTAATTTTTACAAAAGAGACTATTTTGACTTTGCAGCTGGCCCATCTAGTGCAATTCGCTCAGTTCTGCCTCCAAGACAAGTGTCATGATCATTTGTAGAAACGGACCAAGGCGCAGCGAATGTTGAGTTCCACATAATTTATTAATAGTGAAACTTAGCAAAAAGACTAAACAATAAACTAACCGTGACTACAGAGGTGCTACATACACTTACTCAAAATACAATATCTCACAAACACAAGTGGGAACAAACACTACTTAAATATGATCCCCAATTAGAGACTATGATTACCAGCTGCCTCTAATTGGGAAACATACAAATCACCAACATAGAAACATGAGAACTAGAACACCCACATAGAAATCATAAACTAGACTAACCCCCCAGTCACGCCCTGACCTACTCCACCATAGAAAATAAGGACTCTCTATGGTCAGGACGTGACAACAAGACTCATCCCAATAAACTTCAACATGCCGGTGATACATGTGAGTTTGTAAGGGAGTGTGTTAAAGATGTGATTTAGAGATGTATGTTTGACCAAGATGCGTCTGTATTTAAGATCAGAGTGTGCGTGTGTGTATTGTTGAGGTTTGTGTTGCAGATTTGTTTGTGCGTTAGTATTTCCTTAGTGTGTGTGTGTGCAGCCCAAGGTCCAGATCGCTGTGAGCTAGCTCAGAACCCCAGGTACAGGAAAGGACCTGACGTGTGTTTCGACAACAACGTAGACGTAAGTCAAACACGTGCGCACAAATATTTAATTTTTCTCTATCTCTTGCTCTCTCTCTCTTGATCTCTCTCTTTCCATCTCTTGGTTTGGATGTTCTTCATTSCCTGATTGCATGAATTGGTTTGTATCTTTTTGTTAATTTATACTTTGGTCTCAGGGATATTTTTGTGTGAAAACTAACGAACTGATTGCTTGCATGACAGGTGTTCTCATGTTAATTCTCTCATATAATTCATGAAGTTATATTATCCTGCATTTTATACCCTTTATACTGACTTTCATTAACTGTTACTGACTGTCATTTTGTGTTTTAGCATGACAGCCTCAATCTCATCTTTCTTTTACATGCTTTCTTTCTCCTTGTCTCTATCCTTCTATTTCCATAATTCATCCTTCATTTTGCATCTCCATTGGCTGCTGCTCATGTCTGTCATGGTAGGATGAGCCACTGTGTTCAATCAGCGGTGTCTCTGGTCTGAGTCCTGTCCCCTTCCTCATGTTGCTGCAGGAGTTGATGCTGGGCCCAGGGACAGTGCCTGTCAATAAAAACTGAACTGAGACCTGTGTCTCTCCACCACTGTTGATAGTCAGGTGTTACACACAGCAACTACTAACTGACCGGAAATCTACTGATAGGCCTTAAACACAACCACTAATATCTGTGGTAATAATGATGACCTGGCTTCTAGCACTGTAGCTACTTCCTTCAAATAATTAAACACACTTGGATAATCCCAGAGCAAAAGGAAAATAAGGTACCAATACAGTATATCATGTAATTCTCTACCAGGTAAATAGTGTACTGTAGAGTAAAAGGGATGTACTACCTGTTATAGACCTGTCACACACACAGGTCGGTAGTATGTTTAGGGTGGCCTGGGAATGGAAGGTACGGGTATTGTACAGCAAATGTAGATCCTCTATGGAGAGTGAAAGTAGGACTCTCTCCCTACAGCTGAACTATGGAAGTTGCTCTGCAGTCTATATTCCCTCTAAATAGAGGAAGTGCCAGATGGGTTTCCTGCCTTTGACGGTGTGCAGTACTGTACGACACAAACACAAACACACACACACGAAGGCCAAGGGCACGCACGGATATCCTGAACACTGGCATCAAACAACAGGAGGCTACACACACACACACTGAACATTCTATAATGTGGCACCCTTCTGAACGCAAAAATGTGTGTTATCTATTATTTGCCAGCGTAATCTGAGTTTGAATTGTCTGATTGGTGCTTGTCTGATTAACGGATGTTGTGACCAACAGGAGGATGATTCTGACTGTGGGGGCGGGACCTCACTAAGCCCCTCCCCCTGGCCCATGTTGGGACTCCAACTACTGCTGCTGTGGCTCCTCACTGGTCCCCGACACTCATGACCCCTACACACACACACACACACACACACATCTCAATCAGACAGTGTTTTAAATTGGACTGTTTTCTGATGCTCCATCTCCTGAATGTCATCACTGATCTGTTAACGCGCTGCCAATATGGAAGAGGAGTCACTCTCCTACTCTCCAATCATTCTCCAAAGCCAAAGGGGTGCTCTTTCCTCCCTCTCATCTCTTCTCCACCATGTTGACTGATCTATTCTATTATATGGTGTATTCTATGGAGCTAACCAAACCCTTTAATTCTTCATCATAAATGTACGTACAGTGGGGAGAACAAGTATTTGATACACTGCCGATTTTGCAGGTTTTCCTACTTAAAAGCATGTAGAGGTCTGTAATTTTTATCATAGGTACACTTCAACTATGAGAGACGGAATCTAAAACAAAAATCCAGAAAATCACATTGTATGATTTTTAAGTAATTAATTTGCATTTTATTGCATGACATAAGTATTTGATACATCAGAAAAGCAGAACTTAATATTTGGTACAGAACCTTTGTTTGCAATTACAGAGATCATACGTTTCCTGTAGTTCTTGACTAGGTTTGCACACACTGCAGCAGGGATTTTGGCCCACTCCTCCCTACAGATCTTCTCCAGATCCTTCAGGTTTCGGGGCTGTCGCTGGGCAATACGGACTTTCAGCTCCCCCAAAGATTTTCTATTGGGTTCAGGTCTGGAGACTGGCTAGGCCACTCCAGGACCTTGAGATGCTTCTTACGGAGCCACTCCTTAGTTGCCATGGCTGTGTGCTTCGTGTCGTTGTCATGCTGGAAGACCCAGCCACGACCCATCTTCAATGCTCTTACTGAGGGAAGGAGGTTGTTGGCCAAGATCTCGCGATACATGGCCCCATCCATCCTCCCTCAATACGGTGCAGTCGTCCTGTCCCCTTTGCAGAAAAGCATCCCCAAAGAATGATGTTTCCACCTCCATGCTTCACGGTTGGGATGGTGTTCTTGGGGTTGTACTCATACTTCTCTTCCTCCAAACACGGCGAGTGGAGTTAGACCAAAAAGCTCTATTTTTGTCTCTATCAGACCACATGACCTTCTCCCATTCCTCCTCTGGATCATCCAGATGGTCATTGGCAAACTTCAGACAGGCCTGGACATGCACTGGCTTAAGCAGGGGGACCTTGCGTGCGCTGCAGGATTTTAATCCATGACGGCGTAGTGTGTTTATATGGTTTTCTTTGAGACTGTGGTCCCAGCTCTCTTCAGGTCATTGACCAGGTCCTGCGTGTAGTTCTGGGCTGATCCCTCACCTTCCTCATGATCATTGATGCCCCACGAGGTGAAATCTTGCATGGAGCCCCAGACCGAGGGTGATTGACCGTCATCTTGAACTTCTTCCTTTTCTAATAATTGCGCCAACAGTTGTTTCCTTCTCACCAAGCTGCTTGCCTATTGTCCTGTAGCCCATCCCAGCCTTGTGCAGGTCTACAATTTTATCCCTGATGTCCTTACACAGCTCTCTGGTCTTGGCCTGTGGAGAGTTGGAACTGTTTGATTGAGTGTGTGGACAGGTGTCTTTATAACAGTAACGAGTTCAAACAGGTGAGTTAATACAGTAAGAAGTGGAGAACAGGAGGGCTTCTTAAAGAAAAACTAACAGGTCTGTGAGAGCCGGAATTCTTACTGGTTGGTAGGTGATCAAATACTTATGTCTGCAATAAATGCAAATGATATTTAAAAATCATACAATGTGATTTTCTGGATTTTTGTTTTAGATTCCGTCTCTCACAGTGAAGTGTACCTATGATAAAATTACAGACCTCTACATGCTTGGTAAGTAGGAAAACCTGCAAAATCGGCAGTGTATCAAATACTTGTTCTCCCCACTGTATATGTTTTTGGTTGGAAGTAAGAGGGAGGTTGAGTGTCTGTCCTTTCATGCAACCATAATATTATAATTCACTGATACGAATGATTTCTACAGGCTTAGTTTCTGTTGTTTAGGATATTTATTATACTGTACAGTACAGAAAAAAAATATAATTATGAAGACAACGAAACCTGTAACTGAAATGGAAAGCGAAGTTATTGATAATCCAACAGTTTGATTTACAGTTGAAGTCGGAAGTTTACATACACCTTTGCCAAATACATTTAAACTAGTTTTCACAATTCCTGACATTTAATCCGAGTAAAAATTCCCTGTTTTAGGTCGTTAGGATCAGCACTTTTTTTAAGAATGTGAAATGTCAGAATAATAGTTGAGAATGATTTTTTTCAGATTTTCTTTCTTTCATCACAATCCCAGTGGGTCAGAAGTTTACATACACTCATTAGTATTTTGTAGCATTGCCTCTAAATTGTTTAACTTGGATCAAACGTTTCGGGTAGCCTTCCACAAGCTTCACACAATAAGTTGGGTGAATTTTGGCCCATTCCTCCTGACAGAGCTGGGTGTAACTGAGTCAGGTTGTAGGACTCCTTGCTCGCACACGCTTTTTTCAGTTCGCCCACACATTTTCTATGGGATTGAGTCAGGCTTTGTGATGGTACTCCAATTCCTTGACTTGTTGTCCTTCAGCCATTTTGCCACAACTTTGGAAGTGTGCTTGGGGTCATTGTCCATTTGGAAGACCAAGCTTTAACTCCCTGACTGATGTCTTGAGATGTTGCTTCAATATTCCACATAATTTCCTCCTCATGATGCCATCTATTTGAAGTGCATCAGTCCCTCCTGCAGAAAAGCACCCCCACAACATGATGCTGCCACCCCCGTCCTTCACGGTTTGGGATGGTGTTCTTCGGCTTGCAGCTCCCCCTTTTTCCTCCAAACATAACGATGATCATTAAGGCCAAACAGTTTATTTTTTATTTCATCAGACCAGAGGACATTTCTACAAAAGTACGATCTTTGTCCCCATGTGCAGTTGCAAACCGTGTCTAGCTTTTTTATGGCGGTTTTGGAGCAGTGGCTTCTTTCCTTGCTGAGCAGCATTTCAGGTTATGTCGATATAGGAATCGTTTTACTGTGGATATAGATACTTTTGTACCTGTTTCCTCCAGAGTCTTCACAAGGTCCTTCTGCGTTGTTCTGGGATTGATTTGCACTTTTTCGCACCAAAGTACGCTCATCTCTAGGACACATAATGCGTCTCCTTCCTGAGGGGTATGATGGCTTGCGTGGTCCCATGGTGTTTATACTTGCGTACTATTGTTTGTACAGATAAACATGGTACTTCAGCATTTGGAAATTGCTCCCAAGGATGAACTAGACTTATCGAGGTCTACAAAACAAAATCTGAGGTCTTGGCTGATTTCTTTTGATTTTCCCATCGATGTCAAGCAAAGATGCACTGAGTTTGAAGGTAGGCCTTGACATACATCCACAGGTACACCTCCAATCCACTCAAATTATGTCAATTAGCCTATCAGAAGCTTCTAAATCCATGACATCTTTTCTGACATGTTCCAAGCTGTTGAAAGGCACAGTCAACTAAGTGTATGTAATCTTCTGACCCACTGGAATTGTGATACAGTGAATTATAAGTGAAATAATCTGTCTGTAAACAATTGTTGGAAAACTTACTTGTGTCATGTATAAAGTAGATGCCCTAACCGACTTGCCAAAACTATAGTTTGTTAACAAGAAATTTGTGGAGTGGTTAAAAAACTAGTTTTAATGACTCCAACCTAAGTGTATGTAAACTTCTGACTTCAACAGTATTTATTTATTCATGCAGGTCAAACAGCAGTATGTGAATAGATCCAGTAGACTAGAGTAGGGTTTACTCAATAGAGAGCTGAAGAACAATATGACACCATTCCAGGAATGTGGATAGTTGACCCATGATAGATCTTTCTCTGCTAACATTCAGGGTCAAATCATACTTTAATATCTTTATGGTCACGTTAGCATTCCTGGCGTACTAATCAATGACCTAGGCCAAATACTTTCTAATACTTTTGGTGTGCTTTGTTTAGCTTCACATACAGAGTAGGCAGGCGTTTGCACTTTTGGGACTATTCAATTTGTTCCATTGCACCAGGCAAGCTATATCTAGTGCAACTCAAGTCTTTGAAAGTGCAGTATGCATATGACCCAGGTCTGTATAGATACAGTATAGATACTGATACAGTATAACTTCATTTGATGCATCAGATTCCCAGTGCCTATGTAGCTCCAACATACAATTAAATTTATCCAAAGTTATTCTTTGATGGATAGTCATTGGAATTATGTCCCAAAGTGTCCCAGTTGCATGCCGTACTGTATGCTATGTGTAGTAGTAGAGCAGGAGCAGTAGCTCAGAGATATGTTTCTTATGTTCCGTAGCTAGCTGGTATCTACCTAGCCTGGGTGGCAGTCTGTTTCAGCTTCAGACTGGCAGCTAGGCTTGAACAATATGCTCCTGAAGTTAGTTTCCTACTGTATCTCCAGACTCAGGACATCAGGAACGTGAAAGACAGAAAAGCTTTCCAAAAGGCTTAAGTTGTATCACAGACCCTGGTGAGCGGACAACTGGAGAATGATATCAGCATATCTAAAGACTTTTTCTTTTTCATCTTCTTCTTGTTCCTCTTCTGCTTGTTTCTTCTTTGTGTTGCTTTCTAAAATCTGTAAACGAGAGTTAAGTTCTCAGTTACACATTACAAAGCCGCAGCACTGTAACCCTATCCCAAAATGAAGTACTTATTGTATGATTGTTGCCAATACTGTCCCTTCTGCCATGGCCATCTAGTGACCACCTGATTTGGAGCGTTCAGGATCATGCCTGTTTATTGGAGTAGCGTGTTGATGTGTGTATAATGCCAACGGCATGATGTAGCCATGGTATGGGCATGTCCCTGGAGTATCTCTGATTGTGCTTTAATATATTACTTACTATTTTGTGGAACTTGACTAGCCTGATACAATTTTGTATATATTTGTACAATAATTACATTTAGTGTATAAAAAAGAAACAGAAAAAATGTGAAAATAATGTTCATAACATGGTGTTGATTCTTGTGCAAATATGATATATTCACAATAAAAGTGTATTATTGTTATGGTCTGTTCATACAAGAGACTATTTTCTGGATATCCAACTTAGCATTAAATGACTGCTTACTGTTTGAGGCTCCCCTGTTCTCACAAGCAATGAAATAATAATTTTTACATTTTAGTAGACACTCTTATCCAGCGCAACTGGGGTTAAGTGCCTTGCTCAAGGGCACATCAACAGGTTTTTCACACAGTCAGCTCAGGGATTTCAACCAGCGACCTTTTGGTTACTGGCCCAATGCGCTTAACCGCTAGACTACCTGTCAGTTAATAATGAAGGTCACTGTATGCAATTATAATCACTAATCTCTGCCATCTAGCAGTGTTTGGTTTAGTATCATACGGTACTGACAGACATGAAATGACCATGGCGGTCTAGCTAATAGACAAAACAAATATGACATGTTCTTGTGCTCTCCAGCACACTAAGTGAAATAMTCTGTCTGTAAACAATTGTTGGAAAAATGACTTGTGTCATGCACAAAGTAGATATCCTAACCAATTTGCCAAAACTAGAGTTTTTTTTATCAAGACATTTCTGGAGTGGTTGAAAAACGAGTTTTAATGACTCCAACTTAAATGTGTAAACTTCTGACTTCAACTGTATATCTCCTAGGTGTTCAGATTTTAAACGCTAGTGTTAACTTTCCCATCGTCCTATTTAGAGTGCATTTAGTCATGAAAATATATGTGACTTCCCATGCCTTTTATTCAGATTAGAGTTAGGAATGTTAGTCACTTTACCTACATTTCTGCACAACTGAACAGGACATTTGATTCAATAAATATTTTCAATACATGGKGTTGTTGTTACTCTGAGTTAATTTCCAATTTCCATTCCAGTGAAAAAGATGTGGTAGGGGTGCTATTATCATATTTCCYAGCATGCTTTACTGYAGGTAGATTTTTAAATATTTTGTTTTAATATCTATAGTTGTTCATGCATCTTGATTGATTCATTTATCTTATACTATACAAAGATAAATAAATAACTTTTTTTTCGAACGCTAATTTAATCCGTAAGGGGTTGGATTTATTGCACTTGTTACTAAGATGGTTGTTCCAGTTTATATGATTTAGATAGTCTTTATAGTTAATTATTTTACCACAGCAGTCATGCCTAGTGCAAGTTATGGGTGATAAGATATTCAAATTGTTGAATATTCTCCTTCTTGCTGGATTCTGATGGGAACTATTAATCACTTCACGGACCTGTGACTTGAAGGTGAGCCAGTGATTACAGACCACATTGTTGAGGACAACTAGGCTGTAACTGAAGGCCTTATGAAATGTGTAATATGTTTTCATAAAGGGTTTACTTTTAATTGAAACACATTCACTTAGGCAGTCACTTGGTGACAACTAAATTAACAGAAAGTTATTAAATGCAATATTCATATGTCTGTCACTAACAAACACAGCTGATCATATTTATGAAGATTTTACCCTATCATGGAGAGATGTACTACTTGGATTCTTTACCTACGATATAAATATTTTTGTATATAATTCATTTCATTATAATTTKGGCCAAATAGAACATTATTTGAAGACAATAAAATACTATGTTTTACATAGAATTAAAGATACACTTGTTCTTAATGCAACCGCTGTGTCAGTTTTCAAAAAGCTTTACGGCAAAACACAATATTCAATAATCTGAAAACAGCGTTCAGCCACAAAAGCAAGCCATACAGTTACCCGCCCAAATTGTGCAGTCAACAAAACTCATAAAAAGCATTATAAATCTTCACTTACCTTTGCTGATCTTCTTCGGAATGCACTCCCAGGACTCCCACTTCCACAAGAAATGTTCRTTATTTTCGATAATGTCCAAATAGCTATTTTTGTCGCGTGTTTGGTATACAAATCCAACGTCAGGGAAGCGCGTTCACTAAAACCTGACGAAATGTCCAAAAGTTCTGTAACAGTCYGTAGAAACATGTCAAACGATGTATTGAATCAATCATTAGAATGTTGTTAACATAAATTTTGAATAACGTTCCAACCGGAGAATTACATTGACTTCAGATGAGCGATGGAACGGAGCTCCCTCATGTGAACGCGTAYGGTCAAAGAATGGTCACCTCATGGCAGACCTGACTAATTATCCTCTCATCCGGCCCCCTTCACAGTAGAGTCATCAGACAAAGTTCTACAGACTGTTGACATCTAGTGAAAGCCGTAGGAAGTGAAAACTCATCTATATCTACCAGCCTCAGAGTTTCCACTTCCTGTTTGGATTTTTTCTCAGGTTTTTGCCTGCCATATGAGTTCTGTTATACTCACATACATAATTCAAACAGTTTTAGAAACGTCAGAGTGTTTTCTATCCAATACTAATAATAATATGCATATATTAGCAACTATGACTGAGGACGCAGGCCGTTTACTCTGGGYACCTCTGTGCACCTTTCATCCAAGCTACTCAATACTGCCCCTGCAGCCATAAGAAGTTAAAGTAGAACTGACAACATTTTAGAAACGTGAAATCTTATTTAATCTATTTATATACACCCCCAGGAGAAATTTGGCACTTACATATTTTTTTTTTGAGATACGGAATTCTCAAACATTCTAAGGCATTTGTGAGAATTCTATAGCAAAATAGAGCGAGAAATCGACCGTGCGTTTGTACAATTAATAGACACTGCAGTAAATAAAACCTAATAAAAACATCTGTCTCATCCAGGACCAGAGTCTACGCAGACCGTTGCGCCATAGTCAATCAGAGCTACAGTAGGCCTTTATGSAAATCAGCCTTTAGCCACACAGTAACTTTGTGATGAAACGTAGAAGCAACAGTAATTTTTCATACTTTGGTCATCATACTTTTATCATGTTTCCTCCATATATCATCCAATTTCATGACAAACATGTTTTTGACTGTTTATTACCTTTCAAACCTAAATGCCTTGTGTTAGAAAAACATGTTAATAATGTGTTTAAAAAGTGTTACAGCGGATAAACATGTTATGGTGTTTAAAATCTAAATACTGACGCATTTTCATTGAAATTCTAAATGCCTTGACGCGTTTCACCTCTTAAAGTCTAAGCCGTTTCGGAAAAGTGTTTAGTTATGTGTTCAGATCCCAAACACTTGGTTTTACAGTGTCGCCTGGGGGGGTCTGTGTGTAATGTGATATCCTTGTCTGTAGTGATGGGGGTCTTAGCTGTTTCCATGGCTGCCATCTTCTCACATGCCAGTGCTAAGCATTAACAGMGAATGAGAAAAAGGGATAAAGAGAGAGGGGGGGTGAAGGAATTACCTCATCAACTTCACAAATGGTCACAGTAAAAAACACTTCTTTCTGAATGGAGTCACAATAGCCCAAATAAAAAGTTTCCACATAAAGAGTCAGCACACTGCTATGTGTATCTGAGTTGTGATATACTGAATGTAGGAACTACGATGTTCAACTGAGAGAAAGACAAGCTCAATCTCCGCACTAAGCATTGACCATTGATATTGTAATTTGATCCTCATTAGTAAAACAGGCCACAACCACCCTAAGGCCAAAACTAACATGAACCTAACTGTAACCATACGGCCATTAGACCTAGCCTGTATAAACATCTCTTATCAAGTGGCCCTAATTTAGTTGACCTCTGACCTTCATTCAAATTGGTTGTAGATTAGTTCTTCCAGTCAGAGCAAAGAGGGGGGTGGGGGGAGTTTTTCCCGTAAGCAGGGTCCAGAACAGGACAGAATAGAAAATAATAGAATAGAATGGAACACCACTTATTGAACACTGTTAACATTAAATGTAAAGGCATTTTGCCCTCTACTTTAATCAGAGGGCTCCCTTCACATTGCTACGTGTGAGGTGAGCTGTCTCCATCTATTATCCCTAACACCATCCCTTTAGGAATTTATGGTTCAGCTTAAGCCTCTGCACACATTCAGAGACCACAGGCTTTGCCAAAACCTTAAACCTGACCACATAATCACTTGCTCTTACTCTCTTTTGATTCGTCCTTGCTTTCTTCTCACCCTCTTCCTCCCTCTCCTAACCCAGAATTTAGCCACATCCTGGATGTCCCAGCATTAATTTACAATCAGTCAACAATAAATCCCAACATTCCCCAGCATTCCTTCTATCCTTCTATGAGGGCTGGAATTACAGTCAACATTCCCAACTTGACCAGCGGGACACAGSGTCCCCAGGTGTGTGCGCATGCGTCTTCCCCTTGTCAGTGGAAAACAGAGAACTCTCTCCAGGTGAGTATTCTCAGTGGCACAATGAGTGGAGTTGATCTCTGCATTTCCAATCTGTTTGGAATGGGGCCCAAGCACTCTCTGTACTACGTGATGACTAGCTGTAGTTTGGCTATTACTATACAAAAACACACGCACTATAATGAGTGATCTGTTGATGGTTTAAGGTACATGGCAGTCATCATAGTGTAGTGGTCTGCCTCTGGCTACCAACCTGTAAAGGCCAATTAGATTCCCCCCTCCCACCGAACACACACAAACATGAGACTGAACAATGCTTGTGTAGAGGGGGGTGCAAGCGTAAGTAGTAGCTAGATCTTTCCCAGCTATTGGGTCCCTGCTTCATCAAATGGTAATATTACACACACACACACACACACACACACACACACACACACACACACACACACACACACACACACACACACACACACACACACACACACACACAGGGACATAAAGAGGGGTGCACACCCAAAAGCAGGTATGTGTGAGACCCCAGCTGCACCTTGTCTGGCTTGGCATGCACAATGTTAAGCTTCAACATGCTAAATACACATATCAGCTCTGACACAAGCAAAACCACAAACACACACATGCACACACACACACGCACACACACACACATGGTGAGCAGATAGAGCTATTTCTCTCTCTCTAACTCCCTCCACAGCAGTGTCCACCAGACAACATAAGCTGATTGTTACTAGTTGTGTACGTGGTTATAAACCAGAAAAACACACTCATAAGAACAGGCCATTGTGAAATAGAAGTAAGGAAGTATTGGTAGAAGTGATCCTAGTTATTAGTCACCAAAGTCACATTTTGAGGAGACTGTAGGTATAGACCACACCCATTTGAAATGTTACAACACAATCTTTATCAGCCAGCAAAACAATAGTGGAAAAAAAGATTTATTTCCTCTTCAAGTGTAATGGTCTTTTATGTCAAATGGGACCCTAATCTGTGTGTGTGTGTGACGTATATGTATTGTATATTGAAGGATGTGTGTCTTAAACAGTTATGGTTAGTGTGATATACAAAAGGACATGGTATTCTACTCAGGGATTGTTTCACATCAACACCCATAAACACAGGAGATGAAGGACAAACACTAGTCTGAAAGACAGATAAGGTGTGTCATTGGGTGTGTACACGTGTATGCTTGCGTGCATGTGTGTATCTGGCAGATTGAAAAGGAGCTGCTGTATTTCATTGGGGAGTGTGTGTGTGTCTGACAACAGAACCACCTAAGGTCGATGTCTGCACATTGGCTGCGTCTCAATCCCAAAGGCAAGACTATTATGAACACGTACATGTTTTGCTCTAGGATACCCACAGTACCAGTCAAAAGTTTGGACACCTACTCATTCCAGGTTTTTTTCTTTATTTTGACTATTTTCTACATTGTAGAGTAATAGTGAAGACATCAAAACTATGAAATAACACATATGTATTCATGCATTAACTAAAAAAGTGTTAAACAAATCAAAATATCTCACAAAGACAGTGGTTGGAACCGAAAATCTCAAATTTGACTCATCAGACCAAAGGACAGATTTCCAGTGGTCTAATGTCCATTGCTCGTGTTTCTTGGCCCAAGAAAGTCTCCTCTTCTTATTGGATGTCCTTAAGAAGTAGTAATTTCTTTGTAGCAATTTGACCATGAAGGCCYGATTCACGCAGTCTCCTGTGAACAGTTGATGCTGAGATGTGTCTGTTACTTGAAGTCTGTGAAGCATTTATTAGGGCTGCAATTTCTGAGGCTCGTAACTCCTCTGCAGCAGAGGTAACTCTGGGTCATCATTTCCTGTGGTCCTCATGAGAGCCAATTTCATTATAGCGCTTGTGTAATGCCTGTCGTCGGAAGGAGTGGACCAAAGCGCAGCGTGAAAAGTGTTCATGATTTTATTTATTATCAAAAAACACTCAAACAAAGTAACAAAACGAAAGCGAACAGTTCTRTCAGGTAACAGAGACTAAACAGAAAATAACTACCCACAAAACACAGGTGGGAAAAAGGCTACCTAAGTATGATTCCCAATCAGAGACAACGATAGACAGCTGCCTCTGATTGGGAACCATACCAGGCCAACATAGAAACAAAAAACTAGAATGCCCACCTTAATCACACCCTGACCTAACCAAATAGAGAAATAAAAGGATCTCTACGGTCAGGGCGTGACAGTACCCCCCCTGTCCGCACCCCAAAGGTGCGGAGTCCGGCCGCAAAACCTGACTCTATGGGGGAGGGTCCGGGTGGGCATCTAGCCTCAGTGGCGCCTTGGTCCACTCATTCCAACGAACGTGACAGAAATAGCATTGTATTTGGTAAAACACCATTTTTTCCAACAGTTTGCTAAGAGCTGGCAGCAAGCTGATAGGTCTGCTGTTAGAACCAGTAAAGGCCGCTTTACCACTCTTGGGTTGCGGAATTACTGTGGCTTCCCTCCAGGCCTGAGGACAAAGACTTTCCTCTAGGCTCAGATTAAAAATATGACAGATAGGAGTGGCTATAGAGTCAGCTACCATACTCAGTAGCTTTCCATCTAAGTTGTCAATGCCAGGAGGTTTGTCATTATTGATCGGTAACAATAATTTTACCACCTCTCCCACACTAACTTTACAAAATTCAAACTTCACTGCTTTTAAAAAAAAAAAAATTTATGCATTAATATCATTTTTCACTGTTTGTCGTGGGCATTTCCTGCCTAAGTTTGCCCACTTTGCCAATGAAAAAATAATAAAAATAATTGGCAACATCAAATGGTTTTGTGATGAATAAGTCATCTGATTCGATGAAAGATGGAGTTGAATTAGTCTTTCTGCACATCATTTCMGTTAAAGTACAGCCAGATGTACAGCCAGACTTATTAGCCACTCCTTTTGCCCCATCTCTTTCAACCATACTGTTTTTTAATTGCTCATCAATCCATGGAGCCTTAACAGTTCTAACAGTCAGTTTCTTAACAGATGCATGTTTATGAATAACTGGAAGAAGCAATTTCATAAATTCATCAAGTGCAGTGTCTGGATGCTCCTCATTAATCACATCAGACCAACAAATATTTTTAACATCATCCACATAAGAGTCACAGCAAAATATTTTGTATGATCTCTTATACACTATTTTAGGCCCAGCTGTTGAACTTTGGCTTTCCTGGATATTGCCACTATATTGTGATCACTGCATCCAATGGGTACGGATTTAGCTTTAGAACAAAGTTATACAATGTTAGTAAAAATGTGATTGATACATGTGGATGATCTTGTTCCTGTGGTGTTTGTAAACACTCTGGTAGATTAACCTGAACAAGATTACAGGCACTGGTTACAGTAAGAAGCTTCCTCTTGAGTGGACAGCTTGATGAAAACCAGTTAATATTCAGGTCCCCAAGAAAGTAGACCTCTCTGTTTACATCACATACACTATCAAGAATTTCACACATATTATTTAGATACTGACTGTTAGTACTTGGTCGCCTATAGCAACACCCCAAAAGAAAAGGCTTTAGATGTGCCAAATGAACCTGCAACCACTTCAATAACACTTGGCATAAGATCTTCTCTAAGCATTACAGGGATATGGCTCTGAATATACACTACAACTCCTCCCCCATAAGCATGTCTGTCTCTTCTATAGATGTTCTATCCTTTTTTGCTACTGATGTTTCATCAAATGAATTATCTAAGTGAGTCTCAGAAATGGCTAATATATGACTTATCTGATGTTAGCAAGTTATTGATTTCATGAACCTTATTTCTAAGGCTACATATATTAATATGGGCTATTTTCAGCCCTTTCTTGGGTAGCTTATCAGAGATAGACATCATTTTGAAAAGCGCAGACAAAGCAAGATACTTTTTTTACATTCAGCAGTCCATTAATCAATTGGTGTGTGTGTGTGCTGCGGGGTTTAGGCTACGAACCCATAAGGTTGGCTCTCTCATCCATTCCAGGCTTCTGGGAGGGGGGTGGACAATGAGCCTGTCGTAGCGGACGTACGCAATGTCCCCATGCGCTCTGGCAGCTTTCATGCCTGGGATCAGTTCTTTCCACTTCTGGCGCACAGCTTCAGGGTAGTCCTCGTTGAGGAAGATATACGTTCCTCTCAAGTTCTTGGCTCTTTCCAGAACAGCTACCTTGTCATTGAACCTCAGGAACTTAACCACTATCGGCCTGAGCCCGTCACCTGGGCCAGTGGTGTGTTTTCCAGTCCTGTGGGCGCGCCTCACCTCAATMTTCCTGAGGTCCATCTTCAATTTCTCAGAGATAATTTCCCTCACATTGTCCTCAGACTCCATCCAGGTCTCATGTGGAGATTCTGCAATTCCGTCCACAACCATGTTGTTTCGCCTTGATTGTCCCTCGAGATCATCCCTCGTCTGATTTATTTGTCATTGTTATCATAGATTCACACACAGAACTGATGTCCTCTCTCAATGACTTACAGATTGCTGTCATCTTGCCGTTCTCCTGTTTCAACTCATTGAGCTGACCCTGGAGAACTGCAAACTGTTCTTCAGGTCCTGGACCTCTCTGGTCAGGTCGTCCATTCTTTTTTTAGTAGAATCCACGAGTATTTGGACAAAACACTTTAAACTATTTTCTTCTTGTTGTAACAACTGCTTATAGGTCTCTTTTTGTTCATTTAAAAGATCCTTCACGTGTGATAGAGCGACACCACTGGCACTGTCCTCAAAGGTACTCCCGCCAGATTTGGTCTTTGTCATGGTAGCTAGCAACGTATGTTAAGCTCTTACTCCTCGCAGTTCCAGACAGGGCAGGTCACAGGGAAATTTTAAAACAACAAACAGCAGGGATCTAGACAGCCACAAACCCGCGACAATCTGCGGTCCCAGCCAAAATGGCTAACCGTGTCGCGGGCTGCATTCAAGAACACCTCGCTAGCTTGATGTCCAGCTAGCTAGCAGCTAGGCTGTCTGCTCCTCAGACCCATCCTTGGTTGGCAGAATCACTGGAAAGATACAAGCAGTCCCAGCAACTGATGCAACTGCGTTGCGGGATCCAACATATGAAGCTAGGTAGCTACCAAGAACTTTCCAATATACTATTTAACAACAAACTTTCCAAACAAACAAAACCGAGCTCTTCCTCGTTCTGCGTTTAATCTTTTTTTCATCAGACCAGAGAATCTAGTATGTCATGGTCTGAGAGTCCTTAAGGTGCCTTTTTGCAAACTCCAATCGGGTTGAGGAGGGGCTTTGGTCTGGCCACTCTACCATAAATGCCTGATTGGTAGAATGCTGTAGAGATACTGTAGTTGTCCTTCTGGAAGGTTTTCCCATCTCCACAGAGGAACTCTGGAGTTCTGTCAGAGTGACCATCAGGTTCTTGGTAACCAAGGCCTTTCTCCTCTGATTGCTCAGTTTGGCCGGGTGGCCAGATCTAGGAAGAGTCTTGGTGGTTCCAAACTTCTTTAATTTAAGAATGATGGAGGCCACTGCATTCTTGGGGACTTTCAATATTGCAGAAATGTTTTGGTACCCTTCCCCAGATCTGTTCTTTGACATAATTCTAAGTCTCGGAGCTCTACAGACAATTCCTTTGATCTCATTGCTTGGTTTTTGCTCTGACATGCACTGTTAACTGTGGGACCTTAWATAGACAGGTGTGTGCCTTTACAAATCATGTCCAATCAATTGAATTTACCACAGGTTGTAGAAACATCTCAAGGATGATCAATGGAAACAGGATGTACCTGAGCTGAATTTGGTGTCTCACAGGGTCTATAGATTTATGTAAATAAGGTATTTCTGTTTTTTTATTTTAATGAATTAGCAAAAATTAAAATAACCAGTTTTTCCTTTGCCATTATGGGGTATAGTGTATAGATTTCTGAGGATTCTTTATTTTAAAATACATTTTAGAACAAGGCTGTAACGTAACAAAATGTGGAAAAGGTCAAGGTGTCTGAATACATTCCAAAGTTAAATCCACTTCAATCATTGTAGATGAAGGGTAGGAGACAGGTAAAAAAAAACGTGTTTAAACCTTCATACAACAAAGACATGGATTGAGTGTGTGCCATTCAGAGGGTGAATGCAAGACAAAAGAAGTGCCTTTGAACGAGGTATGGTAATAGGTGCCAGGTTCACCGGTTTGAGTGTGTCAAGAACTGCAACGCTGCTGGGTTTTTAACGCTCAACAGTTTTGCGTGTTTGTCAAGAATGGTCCACCACCTAAAGGAAATCCAGCAAACTTGACACAACTGTGGGATGCATTGGAGTCAACATGTGCCAGCATCCCTGAGGAATGCTTTCGACACTTTGTAGAGTCCATACCCCGTCGAATTGTGGCTGTTCTCATGGCAAAAGCTGGTGCAACTTAATATTAGGAACGATTTCTAATGTGTTGTACTTTCAGTAGCAGCATCATATATGATATATGTAAGTTGGTCTGCATGTGTCTAGAATCTGAATAAATGCATACTATGTGTGTGTGACAAATTATGGCGTGAGCGTTTGTGTGTGTTGGAGTGTCAGTGTGTGTGAGTGTGTAGGGCCCTGTCAGTGCGCAAAAATGGAAATAAAATAGAAGGGTCAACTCACATAGTCCGTGTAGAAATGTTGTTATATATTCAGTTAGCTATTTAGTAGTTTTATGGCCTGGGAAGTGAAACTGTTCAGGATCCTGTTGGTGTCAGACTTTATGCACCGGTGCCGCTTGCCATGCAGAGGCAGAGAGAACAGTGTATGGCTTGGGTGGCTGGAGTCTTTAACAATTTTCCAGGCTTTTCATTCACACCGCCTGATATAGAGGTCCTGGGTGGCAGGGAGCTCGGCACCAGTGATGTACTCGGCTGTCCGCACTAGATCGAGTGTGGTGCTATTGCCATACCATGCAGTGATACAGCCAGTCAAGATGCTTTCAATGGTACAGCTGTATAACCTTTTGAGGATTTGAGGTTGTTGTTCCGGCACCACACTGACAGGTCACTGATTTCCTCCCTGTAGGCTATCTCATTGTAGCCGGTGATAAGGCCTACCACCGTCGTGACATCAGAAAACATAGTGATAGTGTTGGATTTGTGCGATGTTGCCTACCCTCACCACCTGGGGTCGGCCCTTAAGGAAGTCCATGATCCAGTTGCAGAGGGATCCTGGTGTTAAACGCTGAGCTGTAGTCAATGAACAGCATTCTCGCGTAGAAATTCCTTTTATCTAGGTCGGTGAGGGCAGTGTGGAGTGCAATTGAGATTACGTCGTCTATGGATCTGTTGGGCCAGAATGCAATTTGGAATGGGTCTAGCGTGTCTGGGATTATGTAACCAGCCTCTCAAAGCACTTCATTACTACAGATGTGAGTGCTACAGAGCGGTTGTCATTGTGGCATGAAACCTTAGAGTTATTGGGAAAAGGAATGATGGTGTCACACCCTGATCTGTTTAACCTCTAACGAGTCTCCTTCCCGGATCCGGGATCCTCCTCATCAAAAAAGCTGACTAGCATCGCCTAGCCTAACGGGACAGGGATATCATATAATATAATTTCATGAAATCACAAGTCCAATACAGCAAATGAAAGATAAACATCTTGTGAATCCAGCCATCTTTTCCGATTTTTTWAATGTTTTACAGCGAAAACACTATGTATTTATATTAGCTAACCACAATAGCCAAACACACAACGGCATGTTTTCACCATGTTTCCACCGCATAGGTAGCTTTCACAAAACCCACAAATAGAGATAAAATTAATCACTAACCTTGAACAACTTCATCAGATGACAGTCTTATAACATCATGTTATAAAATACATTTATGTTTTGTTCGAAAATTTGCATATTTGAGGTATAAATCGTAGTTTTACATTGCAGCCACGATCACAAATAGCACCAAAACAGACAGAATAATTACAGAGAGCAACGTTAAATACATAAATACTCATCATAAAAAATGTATGAAAAATACATGGTGTACAGCAAATGAAAGATAAACATCTTGTGAATCCAGCCAATATTTGCAATTTTTTAAGTGTTTTACAGCGAAAACACAATATATAATTATATTAGCTCACCACAATAGCCAAACACACAAAGCCATTTATTCACCGCCAACATAGCTTTCACAAAAACCAGCAATAGAGATAAAATTAATCACTAACCTTTGGACAACTTCATCAGATAACAGTCTTATAACATCATGTTATACAATACATTTATGTTTTGTTTGAAAATGTGCATATTTAGAGGTGCAAATCGTGGTTTTACATTGTGAATACGTAGCAACAATGCACCAAAATGTCTGGAGATATTTTGGACAGTCACCTAATCTAACCAAAGAACTCATCATAAACTTTACTAAAAAATACATGTTGTACAGCAAATGAAAGATACACTGGTTCTTAATGCAACCGCTGTGTTAGATTTTTAAAAATAACTTTACTACAACATACAGCATGCATTATTGTGAGACAGCGCTCACCTATTCTCCGCCTTGTTGGAGCCAACATATTACACAAAAATACGAACATCATAAATATTCTCTTACTTTTGATCTTCTTCCATCAGAATGTTGTGCAAGGAGTCCTAGTTCCAGAATAAATCGTTGTTTCGTTTTAGAATGTCCATTTCTTCTGTCGAATTAGCAACTTTGGCTAGCCATGTGGAGCTCACGTGTCCAAAAAATCGTTGCGCCTGGAACGAAAAATTCCAAAAGTCCCAATAAACGTTGAATAAACTGGTCAAACTCGGTTGAAAAATCCTACTTTATGATGTTTTTCTCATATGTATCCAATAAAATCAGAGCCGGACCAATTCGTCGTGTATACCGAACGCTTTTCAGAAGACAATGTGAGGTTCCCCGGCGCGCAGATGAAAACTGACAAAAGAGCGGACCTGTCACTCCAAAAGCTCTCATTCGGCCTCACATCAAGCTAGACACCCCATTCAACCTTATACTGCCTGTTGACATCTAGTGAAAGGCGCATGAATTGCATACAGATCCATAAATATAAGCCAGTTGAATAGGCAGGCCCTGACACAGAGCCCCTTTTTCAGAATTTTCACTTCCTGTCTGGAATTTTACTGCCAAATGAGTTCTGTTTTACTCACAGATATAATTCAAACAGTTTTAGAAACTTCAGAGTGTTTTCTATCCAATAGTAATAATAATATGCATATTGTATGATCTAGAACAGAGTACGAGGCCGTTTAATTTGGGCACGATTTTTTCCAAAGTGAAAACAGCGCCCCCCTATTAAGAAGAACCTGTCTTTGTGATTGTCTCCACCCGCCTCCAGGTGTCGCCCCTCTTTCCCATTATCCCCTGTGTATTTATACCTGTGTTCTCTGTTTGTCTGTTGCCAGTTCGTCTTGTTTGTCAAGTCAACCAGCGTTTTTGTGTCTCAGCTCCTGCTTCTCCAGTCTCTTTTTTATCTCGCCCTCCTGGTTTTGATCCTTGCCTGTCCTGACTCTGAACCCGCCTGCCTGACCACTCTGCCTGCCCCTGACCCTGAGCCTGCCTGCCGTCCGGTACCGTTGCCCCACCTCTGGTTTACTGACCCCTGCCTGCCTTGACCTGTCTATTGCCTGCCCCTGTTGGATTATTAAACCATTGTTAATACGACGTTGTCTGCATCTGGGTCTTACCTTCGTACCTGATAGATGGTGGTCATTTCAAAACATGTTGGACAGGAAGAGGTTGAAAATTACAGTGAATATGCCTGCCAGCTGTTCTGCGCATGGTGATGACCTGATTAAAGACTTTACTCACATCAGCCTTGGACATTGAGATCACCCAATACTCTGGGTCGGTGGCGGCCCTAACACCAGGCGTGATGTTGTTATTGTCGAAGTATGCATAAAATGCATTTAGTTCATATGGTAGGGAGGCATCGTGGGGCAGCTAAAGGCTGTGTCTTCMTTTGTAATCCATAATGGATGGTAGTCCCTGCCACATATGGCGGGCGTCGGAGCCTGTGTAATATGATTCCACYTTATTCCTATGTTGTCCTTTTGCTCATTTGATGACTTTGCTAAGGTCATAGTGGGACTTCTTGCACTTGTTCCTGTCCTCAGCTGTAGCCTCACGGTTGTCTGCTATAGCCCTGTGTGCAGTAGCCATGTCCTTTAGTTTAGCACCAACCTCTGTGTTAATCCAGGGCTTTTGATTTGGAAGCAGCGAACCTTCACTATGGGGACAAAGTTGCTGATGCATTTCCTAATGAAGCCGATGAAGGAGGTGGTTAGCTGGTCGATGTTATCGGCAGAGTCTTAAAACACCTTCCTATCAGCGATAGCATAGCAGTCCTGTAGCATAATCTCTGATTCTGGTGACCATTTCTCGATGGAGCGAGTCATAGGTACTTCCTGTTTGAGCTTCTGCTTGTAAACAGGAAGCAGGAGTACAGAGTCATGATCTGTTTTGCCAAATGGCGGACGAGGGAGGGCCTTGCATGCTTGTTTGTCGGTAGAGTAACAGTGGTCTAGGACTTTGTCGCCCATAGTGGCGAGGGAGACGTGTTGAATTAAAATCGCCGGCAACCAGAAAAGCAGCCTCTGTATGTAAGGTTTCCTGCTTGTTTATAGCCTCCTACAGTTCGTTAAGTGTCAGTTTGTTATTTTTATTGTCCTGAGGTGGAATGTATACAACAGTCAATAACAGCTGAAAACTCCCTCTGGAGGTAGAAGGGTCGGCATTTGACCATCAGGTATTCCAAGGCGGGTGAACAATGGGTTGACACTTGCACCACTTTCGAGTCAGCTCACCAGTTGTTATTGATGAAGAGGCAAACCCCTCCCCCTCTCGGTATCCCTGACTCCACTGTCCTGTCCGTGTGTGTGTGTGTGTGTATAGAGTCGACTGTCCCTGTCAGCACGTCTTAATTAGCAGTAGAGGTCTGACAACAGGATCTGTGTGTTTGTTTACAGGATGATCTTCTGACACTGTGTCTGTGATTACACCCTCTACACACACCCACATGCACACACATGCACACACATTGTATTTGTTTGAGGACGAACCCCTCATCCTCCAGAATATCGCCATCTCACGCCCCTCTTCTCTTGCTCCCTCATTTCTCATCTACCTTCCTTTCCTTTCTCCTCAGGCCTGGTGGGTCACTCCAGGTCTGAAGAGAGAGAAGAGAAAAGAGGGAGTGAAGAAGAGAAAAAGAGGGAGCAAGGAAGAGAGTGAAAGAAACAGAAAGGGAGGAAGGGTAAGGGTCAGCTTGAGGTCCAGATAATTTATAGCAGATGAAACATGACCTTTGTGTGTGTGCGTGCACACAAACACACACACACTGCCCTGGTGCCTGCAAATCTGGAGGAAATTAAATGGACCCCTCTGCCCTAGCACCCTGCACCCCTTCTCTGCAAATGATTCCCAGTTCCAAACCAACCTTTTAAGAATCAAATAAAATGTTATTTGTCACATGCTTCGTAAACAACAGGTGTAGAGTAACAGTGAAATACTTACATACAGGTCCAACAACGCGTAGTAAAGATGAAGATACAAAATAAATWAAAAATAATAGAATGTGCCTGCACCTTTATTAACTCCTAAATGTGGCAGGTTGAACTGGATGGTTACAGAGTGCATGTGGAGGACCTGTTAAGTGGACATTCTTAGCCATATCTTACAGAAGCCAAACAAACCAAGGTGCTGAACACTAAATCGTGCAGTCTTAAATGGTTCCAGTGGTATGTAACAGAGCGCTACCAGAGCTCTAATCTCAGTCTAATATCTGAAAGCACACACACACATGCTTCTATCAGATTGTTAGATTGAACTAATGGAGTTTTACTCAACCCAAAGCATGTGAGTGATCTGTACACATCTGCTTCTAGTTACAGGGGTGTGTGTGTGTGCGTGCACGTGTGTGTGTGGTTATGAGAGTGAAAGTCCCTGATTCATTGGCAGGGATTGTTTATTATCATGGAGAGTGACTCTGCGGTTTCTTTCTGAGTAACAAAAAACCTCCTATTAGTCATCTAGAAAAAGAGAGAGATAAAAATGAAGATGCATAGTGTGTGTGTGTGTGTGTGTGTGTGTGTGTGTGTGTGTGTGTGTGTGTGTGTGTGTGTGTGTGTG